>NW_025110090.1:271997-316243 GCF_011392965.1 Frieseomelitta varia
TTTTTTGTTTTAATTCCTTATAATTCGAGACAGTAAGTTTTATATTTTGTCACGCGAGTTTGCTAAGAATCGAAACTGCTGAAAGCGCAAATTCTTCCTTCCTCGCAACAGAGTATACGTGTATTTCCAGCCACCTAACCCAAACACTTGCAAACGACGCGAGCGACATTACCCGAAATCTCCACTTACGTCACGCATCGGGCGCCAAATACGATAGATCCATCGGCATTCTACGGCATTGTTCATCGGGCAAACACTATGGAGACACGATAAATCCGTTCAAAAGGGAACAACGGGGCGAGTGTGTTGGCGCGGTTATCGAAGCGTCAGAACACCTTGGTACATAAAGGGGCATTAAACATGCGGCGATCGGTCGGTGCATAGAGAACGACCGACAGAGAGAAACAGCGAGCGAGCGAGCGAGCGAGCGTGAAAGAGAGAGAGATAGGGAGAAAGGGGCCGAGCAATCGCGATTCAGCGGCGCAAACGTCGAGCGATCTAGGTCGATACGTTTCGAAGGTAATGATTAATACGATCCTTGTAATCGAGAGGGCGGCGAGCGACGCGCACGGACGGTCAGAGGGCCATCGGCGGCCTCCGCGAATCCATCCACCATTCGATTCAGGAAGGGAGAGAGATCCGCCGGGGACGAGGAACGAGAGGCCGAATCGAGGGTAGGGTGGTAATATAGGACGTGTGTAACCAGGAGAGGGTTGCGACGGATCATGATGCTGCGTTGGAGGACGCAGGTACATACATACATATCGTATTCGACGGGATTACGCAACGCGGTGCTCTCTGATTGGCTCTAATGGGCAACGCTGCAAATGGCTCGACATCGTTATGGTTTGCTGAAACGAGTCCATTGTTGTTTCGGGATACAATGCGCCGGCTACATTACTCGGTAATTAACGCGAACGCTGCCAGGGAAAAAGCGTTCGCGCGGATCCCATTCCGAGCAAGGTGGACAGATACTTTGCTTTTCACCGGCGCAAGAACTCCGCGCGAAGGCCCGGCTTCTCGCAGGAAGTCGTTAGTCGATTTCTTCTTTAGCCGATGTTACACTTTGACCGAGTTCCCTTGCTTATTTCTTCGCTTCTTTTCTTTTATTTTCTTTTTTTTTTTTTTTGTTGCTGGTAGCCTTCTTTTTCCCGGCTGGAGTCGTGAATTCGTTCGCCTTTCACTCGCGCGCGCGTTTGGAGGAACGTTGCAAAAAATTGTTTGAGAAACGTAGCGACAGTATTTTTATACATTTAATAAATATATTTTTTCAATTATATATTCGACTTTATATTAACACGTTAAGTGCCGTGCGTACATTGTTTGTTTCAAAACGTTGGATCACAGTTACGATTACATCCGATTGCATCCCAAAGTCTGAAAATTTTGTAAAAATACAACGCTGCTGGGAAGAAACGTTAGTAGAAATTAAGTTAAGAAACTGTTTTAATGAAACCCATTAATATTATTATTGCATTATTATACTAGTATTTTATATAATAAATTATTCTATTCTATTTTATAATCTTAAAGTGTTTCAATATTTAATACACGTGCACTAAATTTACTTTGTGACCGACACGGCACTTCACGTGTCAAAAGCAAAATTGATACAGTGGCTACGAAAAATATTTGCACGCAGTTGCATTCAATAATAATTATATTAATAATTTGTAATAATTATTATGTACTCTATTATATTAATTCATTACATTAAATTATATGTATTAATAATTCAATACAGTGTACTACATTATAACAATTTATTATTTTATATGTATTGATAATTTAATACAATAACACAATATTATAGGAACAATTTATATATTACTTACTTAACTGGCAGCAAGTACGTACATTCGCAGATATCATTCAGCAGTGGACTACGTAGTACATTTCTAATATTATAACTTTATTTTCTATATTTAATATAAAATTATTTTTCAATAAAATATCATTATATATAATTATTTTAATGTATATATATTTAATAATAATTTTTATATTATATTAATTTAAATTTAAATAGCTTATAATAATAGAGCATAATATTGAAAATATTAATGAAATTAAAAATTTTTAAATAAAATAAAATATTATATAAATATGAAGTAAAATTACATTTAATTACTTCAGTAGTTTTAATTTCGCGTCATTTTCAAAAGATCACGGTAAATCTTTTAACAGTAGACGAATGAAATTGTTATTCAACCTTGGAATAAACGAAAAATAGATGTGCCCAGGAAAGAAGTACATCTGTCTCTGGACAAATTAATCGTGCGATGCGTGTACGCGTTCGGAGACTCGATACATATACGAGTTCGCGGCAGGGTACCGCAAGTCATGAATAATCTAGCAACGATCCTGATTTGCAATGCAATATAAAATAGATTTCATGGACAGCGGCTGTAAACGCGCGCGCGAGCTCACCCTCGCGCGTTCACCAAACGCCGTGCGACTCGATTTGATTAAATAAAGAGAGCACGGTACTGTTCAATGATCCTGGTTAGTTATTGAATGAGTTACCAACCGTAATTCGACTCGGTAATGTCAAACTCTTCTTTTTTTTTTTCGAAATAGAGCAATTGTAACGATTATTATACTGCTAGAAACAATTAAGGAATCATTGCAAAGCAGTGCTACGCGGGCTTGATAGATTGACTAAATCGTTCTGTGATGTATAAACATTGCAGTACAATACATACATTTAATTTTGTGTGAATTCGTGTTTATTAAAATTACGGCAATTTCAGTAAAAATCGTCATTAAAGAAAGAAAGAAAACATAATGCACGTTTAATACAGACTCACCTATGGCCATTTCGCGAGGCGAGATGCAGCGGGGTGTGAGGAAAAATCACCGACGAGGAAGAATTCCGAAGGGGCACGATCAGCTCTGGATACGTGCTAACGAGCAACTGCACGGTTTCCAATCTATAAAAGATAATTAATTTTACAGAAGAGGCACAAAGCCAATTAGCACCGTCATCGATTATTCGGCCGGGACGGTCGATTATTACGCGAGCAGTTTCATCGGTTCTGAAAACCGGCAGCCGAAAATTACTCGGATTCGAAGCAAACTACCATTTTAATAAGCGCCAAATTATGGATTTTTCGTGTAGACGAACACAGAGAGAGAGAGAAAGAGAGAGAGAGAGAGAGAAAATAAAACAACAAGCAAAAATAAAGTAAGAGGAAGGAAAGAGAGTGGGAGAAAGAAGGGAAGAAAAAATCGTACGTGCAATTTACCTGCCATATTGCGCGGCGAGATCCAGCGCGGATTCTCCCCGGCTGTTGCGGATGCTGGGGTCGCATCCGTATTGCAACAGCTGTGCCACCACTTCCGTGTGCCCATACTGCGCCGCGCAGTGCAACGCTGTCTCGTTGTCCTTCGTCTGCGATCATACAAAGCCGAGTATTTCGCGTTAACGGATACAGTTTTGTTTCGATCGCTTTGTTTCGATTGCGCGGCATTTGAGAGAGAGAGAGAGAGAGAGAGAGAGAGAGAGAGAGAGAGAGAGAGAGCTTCGCGCGACCAGTCCAGGTTTACGCTTACGTGAAATTAGTCACGAAACGAAGAGAAGTCTATTTGCATCTCGGGACGAGCGATCAAATTTTCATTTGTCGAACGAAAACAAAGCCTGACAGAAAGAAATTAGATTGTCGACGTGATCGATACGGATCGACCACGACGATTCAGATGCAATTAATGTATGCTATTGGAAATTCATTATTTCGGAAAAGGGTACAAAGGGCTGACTGTTCGAGACTATTGCTACTGAAGGGACCGTACTATTCGAAACGAACGCGAGGATACACCGGTGAAATATGTATCGTAGTAATAAGATGTAAAAGAGAAGGTGTATTTTCTTTTTCCTTCAGAACGAAAGAAATGAATATATTTCTGGCAAAATTGGGAACTCACTTTCCCGCAGTTTCTCTCGCGCAACGGAAGAACTGACGGTGAATTTGCAGAATTTACGACGCGTGCAAATTGAAAGCCGCGAAGCGTGATTACACAAATAGCCAAAATGACAAATCAAAGTTACATTAACGCAACGCCATCTTACGCGGCAACGGTTCACGTATCGCGGTACACGTTCACAGAAAGGAAATCAATTTTCTGTTTATCAGATGTGAAATCGCGGGTTTGTCCGCGGAGGAATTCAGAGCGCCGCTGGAACGCGAGGAATCTGCGCGTTATTCGCCGAGCTCAACGAACGAAAATTATTTTCCGAGAGAAACTGTACGAATTCCGCGAGAGAGTGCTTCGGTAAAAAAGAAGGACGTCGAATTCCACGTCTCTCTCCGTGATCGACGTAAACGCGAGCCGATAAGCGACGTGAAACATCGTTATTATGTTAATGGCACAATTTATGTGTATGAAACAAAATGTCGCGACATTAAAAAAAAAAAAAAGAAAAAACAGAAAGAAAGAAAAATGAAAAGAAATGAAAGAAGAATAAATTTACTGACCGTGAGATTCACTTTAGGTACGGAGGGTCCTTGGGTAAGAATTAACCGCACGATTTCAGCGTCGCCCGCCCAAGCTGCCAAATGAAGCGGCGAAGAGCCTTTAGCGTCGACGACGTTAGTGGAAGCCTCATATTGGAGCAATAACTTTACCACCTCCCTGAGGATAAAAGCGTTCCCGCGAATTATCGTCAGAATGCACGTGACGTTTAATCGATTAATCATCGATTGGAAAATCAATGAGAAAACGTACGTATGTATATATGTATGTATGTATGTATGTATGTATGTACGTCAGATGAAAATACGCGTAGCAGAAGAGTATAATTCAATACAACGAAATTTCAACGTCGTCACTTTGCTTTTAACACTTTCACGCCGTGCATACGTCACTTTGTATAATAAATGGGTAAAAATATGTATTTGGAACAACCACTGTAATTTGTGTGATAATTAAAATAGATTCATGTAATTATTTTGCTGTTCAAATAGAAATTAATGCCAATTTTGATAAGAATATCCATTGTAAAAAAGAGTTAAGATTGTTACAGTGTTAAAATAAGGAAATTGTACGATTGTTTATAAAACTTCTGTAACGATAGTATCCAACGTCTAATAAATAATATTTCTTTCAGCTATCATCTCAAACATCTCGCCGGAAAAGTGTCAAAAGGAAATCGTATAAGAATTCACTTGATCTCGTGTCAAAGCGTGGAACTTCCACTTTGACAGTCGCGAGTTCGTTCTTTTCAAAAATGATTCTAGCGGACACCTCTTTCCTTCGGAAATTGTAAAAATTCAAACATTGGAAAATTTTTCTCACGGCTAGATGCACGTCGTTTCGAAGAATAAAGTCTCTCCTTTAAAAAATATGAAGATCAAAACTCAAGAAATCCATTTAATCCTTCAATAAAATGGTGAAACGGAGTCGTACGAGCAGAGTTTTTCGTACGAAAAAATTTTTTGTTGTCTCTGGAAACATTTGAATTTTTACAATTTTACTTTTCCATTCGTTACATAATGTAAAGTCATTTTTGGAAAAAAGAAACTCGAGACTTTCTATTGCGCTTCAAAGTGAGAACTGAATTGTTACATAATTTTGTTTACAAAATTATAACACATATCGACAATTGTTCAGTCATGTTTCCGCTGTATATCTATGCTATAACCATACGTATGTATGTATACGTGCATTATCGGATGGAATGTTCATGGAATTTGTTTAAACTGACTCGAAACATACTTGTGTCCGTTCAAAGCTGCGTGATGAAGGGCAGAATATCCGCTGGCATCTTGCACGTTAGCCCCCGGACCTCGCCGTAAGCTGTAAATAAATTAAATTATTAAGTTAATAAATATATAACAGTTAGACATAAACACAATCGAAACGGCATTGACAAGCGAAAAAAAAAATAGATAGTTGGATGATTTGGCACTATATCAGTCGCAGGAAGTCAAACGCGTGATTCATTCTTGAAAAGCACACTCAAGGTCTACGTCAGGAAATCTTTTATTCATATCAACAATAAAACTCTACGTTTCAACAATAAAAATAATATACCTCCGTTCACGTTTCAACAATAAAAAGAAAAAAAAATATATATATACACTTTATGCATGAAAATTTTCTTCCCAGGACTTCACACTCTAACTCTACCTCGCAAATCCTCTTACAGCGCGATATCTCGGTCGTCAATACCAAAGTCCTCGAACGAAAAGAACCCACCACCTAACCTCCAAGATCTATCAGACTCGGTGAGAACCAAACCTAACCGCCAAGAACATCCAACCCAGAAATTCCTCCGTGCCAAAGTCTGCACACCGAAGAGAACTTAACTTCTAACAATAGCGTATGAGTCTCACGAGAGACGTTATCTCGGTCTTGGTCTTGGTAATGTTGTACGTACACGTACGTCGCGTTACTCGGCGCGACTGTTGGTTGGCAAAGCAACCCCGCGATTGTCAGATCCGGGTTAACGATCATCGAGCAGCGGCAGTGGCCACCCATTTCCGCAATTAGGAATTCATGTTTACCGCCGGGTAACTAATACCCGGCGGCGATACGGGCTCGTAGGGGCAAAGAATCGCGCTCTCTGCGATTCACCGACGAATATCCGCCACATATCGCGGAGCCGGGGCGCAGACAGTTAGAGTTAGAGATTGCACACAATGGGCCTCGCGGACAGGAACGCAGGCTCGCTAATGAAGCTTCCTGCGTCCAACGCATGCTCTCATTACTGGCCTTTGTTGCGTTTCGCGGCGAGACAAACACAATGTAAACGCGCCTTTCGATCGTTCTCCTCTCGAACCCACGACACTTTCCCCGTTTTTCGCGATTCTTTGCGCAGCAAAGGATTGTCGGAAGACGTTACGTAGTCGAGCGATTCTTCGCTCGTTATGTTCTCTTCTTAAGTGGGTTTGATTAGCGCCGGCCGGAGCTTGGATCAGCTCAGCCACCCCCTCGAAGCGTCGAGTGGCGCACGGATCAAAGCCGGATCGAATTGGCCGGATTCGATGAACGAGAAGCACTGAGCCCGTGTGACGTGACGAGGCCAGCCGCAAAACGACGCTCGGCATAAGCAAGGGGAGAACCGCCACCCTGTCGTTTGATCTTTGACTCTTGTTCTTTTTTTTTCTTTCTTTCTTTTCTTTCGCGTCGTCAGCCCCGGAATTCGCCAAGTTGCCAACAGTGGTGCGAAGCAACTTGCAGCTTGCGGCTTGTTATACGCGTCGTTTTAATTACCAGCTTTCAATCTGCTGTCGCGTTGCATTTTCCACAGATTTGTAACTCTTTAGCGACTACTCGCTGTATTATTGCCAAAGAAATGTAAAAAAGATAAAATCGAATTGGTGGATTCAGCGGATTTTGAATTTCAATTTTTCTTTTTTTTTTTTTTTTCTTTTAAACTCATTGCCAACAAATCAGTCACAAGGCTCGTGCAAGACTCGTTAGTATGGNTTAACAGCGACTTTATGGTTCTAGATTAGTTTCATTAACATTGTATTCTACTCATCACGAAGGTAAAACTTTTCCAAGGAACCATAGGTCCCAATAGTTCTTTTGAAAAACGGCAAAAAAAGTTTCTCAATCTGCGTGTTAACAGCGACTTTATGGTTCTAGATTAGTTTCATTAACATTGTATTCTACTCATCACGAAGGTAAAACTTTTCCAAGGAATCATAGGTCTCAATAGTTCTTTTGAAAAATGACAAAAAAGTTTCTCAATCTGCGTGCTAACAGCGACTTTATGGTTCTAGAGTAATTTCATTAACATTTGATTTATCATAGTTGTAGCATCGGTGTGAATCTAAATAATCAATTGATAAAACCAACTGTTAACATTATTCGAAATATAAACGTTACGAAATATAGACATCCACATGTCCAGAACATAAAGTCGCTGTTAGAACGCAGTGTTAAATGATTAAGGAAACTTTGCTGTCAAAAGAACTATTAGGTTTCTAAGAAAAATTTTACTTTCGTGATGAGTAGAATACAATTCAAAAATTTTTTTGAAATTCAACGTCAAGATCAATTTTGCGACAGATTCTTTCATTTCCGCCAAATCGAAAATGTAGAATTCATCTACGACATCCACGAACCAACTTTTCTTTTCATTCTGTAATTTATCTTACAACTACTCGCCCCAAACATGTGCAAAGGTAAAACGTGTTAAAAGTCGAATCGGTGGATTCGCCGAATGCTAAAAAATACGCTCTGTTTGTAAGACTTCGAAAATCGGGGCATCGGCACAACAGAAAAACAACGTAAGGGAACGAGCGATATTTATCTTGCTTGATTAATACACATCATAACCGTGAGCCACTGGTATTTGCACAGTTCTCATGCAATTCCGATATGAAGATAAACTCGCAAAAATATGGATGTTTACCCTCGTCCTTCGAACTGTCGCACACGTGGCTCTTGTATCGATATTAGAGCTCGTCTCTATGTCTCTATCGTCGATATTAAATGACGGTTTGCCGCTCGAATAAAATGCTAGTGAAATTCATAGAGTTCGCTGAATTATCCGCTGACCTGTTCGATGCTCTGACGATAATCTCAAATTTTACCATATTATGATTATCCAGTCGCCGCTGAATAAAGTCTGACAACCCGGGTTGAATTTTCAAAAGAAACACCGACTGACAAAAGTATTGCAACGATGAACGACGAATAACGATCGGTTTCTTAGCGATCGACGTTCGCAGATATATCGAATATAGCGTTTGTTGGAAATCGTTCTTCGCAAATATTCGACAAACCCGACCTAGTGTTTGTCAAAGCGGCGGAACGTCAACAGCCGTGTTTACAGCACGGTAAAAATTGCACGAATAAATGCACGAAAATGTCCGACAGACGACGGTGACGATTTCACTCGTTGGGCAACGCGGACAGTAATATCCAGAAACATATTGAAATCTGTCTGCATACAGCGTGATTCACGTAACTTGTGCACCTGAAATATAACTTTTAAATTATGCGTAAATTTTTCCAATGAAAAATTGTTTAATATAAAAGTTGCATGGTCTCGAGAGAGGGCAAAATATGAGCGTATCAATTTTTTGTGTGTGTTGAGGGATATTTTTCTTTTTTTTTTTTCTTTTTTTTTGTTTTAATTGGACCATATATTTTTTTCAACGTAAGTACGGAAGAATATTAAATTCCAAGTAAAAAGGCCACATTTGTCTCAAACCTAATGGTTAAGGATTATTTTACGATAATTTCTCTCGAGGATGAAAACCGCATAGAGCATTTGCTTGCTACTGCTTGAACATATTAATGTTCCATTGATAATTAAATTATCGTAAAACATTTCCTTAATCATTAGATAAAAGACAAATGGGATTTATTTGTTTGGAATTTAATATTCTTCCAACTTACGATGAAAAATATATGGTCCAATCGAAGGAAAATAAAGATGATCTTGGAAATTTCGAAACCTACAAAAAAATTGAAAAGCCCTGAAAACTGAAAATTTTGCTTCCCTCGAAACCATGCAACTTTTGTATCGAACAATTTTTCACTAGACGCATAATTTGAAAATTATTTCAGGTGTGCAAGTTACGTGAATCACCCTGTAGAAGCGCTTGGAAAACGTGGAAATCAATTTTAATTTATTTTGAGGTATTGTAGATCGACGAAGGAAGAAGAACCAAGCGACGTGTTTACAGAGCAGTTAAAATTGAAATGATAAACGAATTTGTCGTGCGTTTCATTTCTTATCTTACATCTTATCTACGGTCTACGTTATCAAAACGCCGGACAATGTTGAACAACTCGCGCCGCAAGTTGGAATTTCGAAACATTGAGCTTCAGACAGGGTAATAGAAAGTACGCGTGATAAGACGAAAAAGATAAAGAATCACTATGGAGGAAAGAAAAAAAGGAACGATTTCGATAATATCACGGGATAATGTTTGAACCTCGTACAAAATCTTGGAAATACAACTTGTAATACATCTTGACACTAGATTAAAACATAAAATTTCCATTAGAGACATTAAAGTAAAAGAAATGGAATAATTTTATAATGAACAATGGAGTACACAAACTTTTATTTATACATTTTGCAGAGTATTATTTAAAAAAATACGCTGTCTTAGATCCATAAAGATTCTAATCAAAATCATTTCAACCATTTCGGTAAGTTCTAGTGTTAAAAAAAAAAAGAAAAAAAACTTTCAACGTTCAACGATCAACCAGCGACAACAGTTCGCGATTATTAACGATATTCAGTTTCTGCGCTGTTCAAGAGCCAACGTGAAACACAAAAGATCCAGCGATTATTGTCATCGTCTGCCACGCCTGGGAACAATTTCGTCCCGATAGCGTCCGCGACAAAGCTCGCCGGTCGCAGGGAAACTTCCAGTTGGATTTGCCTCGTTAACAGGAGTGGCGTTCTGAATCGACGCTCGCGTCGTCGAGGCTGGATCAAAGCATCGCATTCAGTTTACTCAAAACAATTACCGCGAGCCGAAGGCCTTTTCTCCGCGGAGTCGCGCGGCGTCAGATCAAAGACCGTTTCCTGGCCTCGTCCTCGTCCTCGTCCTCGTCGTAGTCGTAGTCGTCATTAAGCAACGAACGAGACGTCATTAAGCTTTCGGGACAGCGGCACTTTAAATCATCGGCACGCGACGCTTGCGTTCGTGTGGATCGTTCAAGGCATTCGCCACTCGACAACAACGCCGGGGCACAGCCAAACCACCACCGCCACTCTAACCAACCACTGCTCCAATCCATTGTAACTAAAGATCAAAAACGAGAGGAAACTGTCGATTTTACCGCAACGCAAACTCGCCACCCCCGAACCGTAGTGTACGGTCGTAGGCCGTAGAGAGGCCTGGCGTTTCTTCTTCTGACGACGACTCGCGGAGTAAAAAACCGGCAGAGTCAAGTGGCGGAGGGAGGGGGGCCAAAGGGGCATCGTCAGGCGGCAGCAGGGTTCCGGTGGGGCGGCAAGAAAAAGAAACGAACACTCGAGGGTTACGCGAGTGCGCCTCGCAACGCTTGGAAGTTCGAGGAGCTTTTTGGCCGAGCCAGAAGAATAGGAAAGAGCCGCTAACGCAAAGAGGAGGACGGCACGTGTTGAATTTCCCTCTTCTCCTTTCCTGCCACCCCCTTTTTCATTCCGTCCGTTTCTCACCCCCTCCCCCCTCCCCCCACACATCTCTATTACTCCTTGTCTCTCTCTCTCTCTCTTTCTCTCTCTCTCTGTCCCTGTGTCCTTTGCGGATCTCAGAGTCGCGCGTATTTGTTTTCCGCGCCCTAACAACGGGCCGGGGGTGGTAGCCGGCTCTCTTCAAGCCAAGTACACACGGAGAAACGACGTAACCCCCGACGGACGCGTGTATGTGCACGCTGGAATACCAACTTCGGCCGGAGCTCGTACTCTCGCGTGTACACCGGCGTGGATAGAGGGTAGTTCAGTCGTTGCGGTCGGTATGCACAACGGTGGACGAGAGAAACACTTTTGGTGGATGATAAATTGGGCCTCGTGTAAAGGTTTGACGCTTATAGGAAATCTTACTATCAAAGACTCCCAACAAAAGAAATTTCCAATGTATAATCGAATTCATGTTGGAAATAATAATAATACATATAATCAAATTCATGCCGGAAATAATATATATATAATCGAACTGAACGAAGATTTAAGTAAAGATAATAATTAAAGGAGCTTCTCAAAAGTTACAATATAGTAATTATGTAGTATTTACAATGTATGAAGTAAGAACAAATCCTCGTTAACATGAATAAAGACCTAAAAAGTGTTATTAATAGTGTAATTGTTAGGTCGTGTCACATGAAATGCCAAAACGTACGAACTTCGATTTGTTCGGTCACTGTTCTTTGATTGGAGATTGCTCGGTATCTTTAGAAAGTTTATTACGTTCTGCATATTTGGGAAAGATGGTCTTTTTTAATAAACTTTTTTGAACTTTATTTGTTCTGAATCGATATAAATTGATCCTTCTTCATGATGATAATGAGGGACCCCCGTACTTCGCGAATTAGTGTACAGAAACATTCAGAGTTAATTCTCCTTCCTAGAGAGATAACTAAATATCTCTCACGGATTTTCAACTTTTCAGAAATTCAGAATTATTCTTGTATCAGAAAAAAAAAAAAGTTCAAAAACAGAGCCTCTGTGATTCAAGGTTTATCGCTTCGAAAAACCAAGGTACTTTTTCATTGGAAGAATGTCGCGGATGCAAATGATTCGCGATTTTGATGAAAGTCTCAGTCCTGCAAGATCCTCTTATCGATAGTATCAAACTTTCGAGGCAGAACGACTGCTTAAATTTACTTAAATACGAGCGCAGAAATAATTTCTACCAAGCCGTGAAATCTAGGCTCGGGCGACCAATTTTGGAACACCCAGTAGACAAACGTACACGCGAGTAAGTAGATACTGTCGGAATGGCCAGGCTCGTCCTCCCCGTGTCTGTGCCACGTTAGACCAGTCGGGGAACGTTTGACTCTTCCTTTCTTTCAGCCAGTCACCCCTCCCCACGCCCCGGGGTCACTCTTTCTCCAACTCTCTACAGTATAGTTGCTTCAGCGAGTCAGCGCGAGCAGCGTGACTCCGGCCTTCTTCGTCTGTCGCACCCTCGCGACGCCGACTCGCTTGCCCCCATTCATCGAGTTTATCCGCTTGCCCAAGTTCCTTAATTAAACCCTGAAGATTGTCTGCAAAAAGGACATCGCCCAGTGCCCTCGACGTCTACGAACATTACGAATTGGACCGACGAGGGGGACACGAAAGATACAGATAGGTAGTATCCGTGTAGGGGGACGCGCGCGCGGTACCTCGAATAAAAGCACCGGTGCAGGGCACCGTCTGTCAGGCATCTATAATGGCAATTTCTTGCCGGTTTTAATCAAGACGCCGAACGATCAACGACAAAAATCGCCCGTTGCCCGACTTAGGGATAATTGTACCCGATGGTTTTTGCCTCCCGCGTACCCCAGAACAAATAGAGGGAGGAGAACACGCGCGTGGCAGAATCGTATATTGTACGCCCCCCTTGAGGATTTGTAAACTATTTATTTCCTAGCGTGTAGTTTTGTCTGGCTCGAGACTTTTACCAGTAATTAAGCAAGCCACTTTCAATGCGCTTCCTTTACTTTCTTAACACTCTTGAATGCAATCCTTTTACATGACTTGCCCAAGACGCCAACAAGAATCTGCTATCGTACGATAGATATTATGTTGGAATATTATCTGCGACAGATAAGTTGAGATGTATAACCTGATTTTACATGACTTGCCCAAGAATCTGCTATCGTACGATAGATATTATGTTAGAATATTATCTGCGACAGATAAGTTGAGATGTATAACCATGTTTAATGGATTTATCTTACTTCACAGCCCTGAATTAGGTTTCTTTAATCTTCATTTTTATGACATTTTATTTTTATGGTATAACTGAAGGTTGTATTTCTTCCCTTACGAGCCCACAGAGACATGAACTATGCCATGAAATGAAAAAAAAAAAAAAACGGCAGGAAAAGCCACCCTCGGGCGACGATTTTGTACATGGTAGATGTTGTGAAAAGAATTTAAAACAGTTAGGCAGGACAAAAATAAACAATTGTATCAAAAAAAAATTCGTTCACGTATTGTGAAGACTGTACTGATTCACCTTTTTTTTGTTTGCAGTACTTTAACACGATGCGTTGCAATACGGCTTAATACATTTTTACTTGGAATTTAATATTCTTCCGGTTTAATGATGAAAACAGTACATGGTTCAATTAAAAAAGTAAATAAAGATGAAATAAAATTGATACGTCACATTTTGCCTCCCTTAAAACAATAACAACTTCTATATTACACAATTTTTCAATTAAACACGTAATTTAAAAGTTATTTCAGGTGTGCAAGTTATATGAATCACCCTGTATATTATATTATATGCGTGCATTATAATTATTAATTATTTTATATAATTAAAATTATTTATATTTTCTATACTACATTAATTTCTCTGCACCACTGTAACAGCGAAGCTAATATTGAAAAATTTCTCAGTATCAATATTCACTCGAATTGTGTTTCTATCTAATCTTGGCTAATCGCGGGTCACTGGTGACCCCCACAAGCATTCAACGCATTAAAAATGTCTTTTGAATTTGAACAGCGTTTAAAAAAAAAAAAAAAAAAAGAGGGGGTTGGAAACGTTACCACTAACGTGTCGATATAAAGAAATTTTCAGCATCGCTTTCACGTCTCAGCAGTGTAAATAAAATATCGCTTCACCGGTTGTCGCAGTGTTAACGAAGCTCAAGTGGTCGCTGCAATTGGATGACGTGTACCAGGAAAGACGTTCAAGCGAAACGATCTAAAGCGTTATGATTAAATATGCATGTACAGGGGTCGCGTTACATAACGGAGATTTACTCCCCGGGTTCAATGCTTAATTCGCGTCTTTAATTTTTGAAATAATTCGTTCGACAAGTCCCAGCGCAACGTAAACATTACCGCCGGATGTTTTGTTCGTCTCTCCTCTTCTCCTCGTTTCTCGTTCTCGCAACGCGAAATGATAAACCACGAGATAAACACAAGATGTCGCAATTGCATAATAGGCGCCGACGATCTCGCGGCAGGTAACGTGAAATAACATTTTCCTATGCCCCGGGGCCTTTGTTCCCAAGAAAGTCGAGGCTGAATGTACGTCGAGATGCGCACTTGACTTACAATAAACCACGACTTTATGAATGTCCCTCGAGACCTCCATTGTATTTAGATGCAAAGCGCACAGAATTCGTACCGTACGAATAACTTTCGTCGAAATGTGGTCTTTCTCATCTGATGATCATTCTTTCTTTCTTTCTTTTTCTATTGTTCGATCAATGTAAGGCAAACACGCCTCGTGTGGCGTAAATAGGAGGAAGGAAATACGTACGTAGCTCGAATTTTTTCAACAGGAAATATTATCTCACGATTTTTATCCGCCACGTGAAATCGCTTCATGTTGCTCTGGTTTGTGCAGGATTGATTTTCAACGTCGATAAAATCATTACGATCAACGAACGAGAAAAACAAGAAACGAAGGAGAGTCTCAGTGAATTACACGGTATTTTCTAATCGACGATCAAGGACGTCGATAGAACCGAGGGATGAGAGAATCTCTGTCCGACTCTTTCCGATTTCGGTGCGAACGCGGCTTGAAACGGAGGGCGAACACTCGGGGAATCGATCCATCGGTGATGGAGAAAGAACGAAATTCGCTCTCTGACGAAATTCATGGGACACGAAAAAGAGAAAGAATGTCAGACGAAAAAAAGAAAAAAAAAAAAAAAAGAAAATAGAAACAGCGTGTACCTGCAATAAAAATAAGCGAAGGAATGGTAAAGCAGACGAGAATTACGAGACAACGAGGAAGCAATAACGTAAAATGGGATGCCCGTACGTATGTACGTACACGAGACAGTGTTCGGAGGGGAATAATCGAAAACAGAATAGAAAGAGGCAGAAGAGGAAATAAGAAGCGAGACGAGACGACAGAGAGAGAGAGAGAGAGAGAGAGAGAGAGAGAGAGAGAAATGGTAGACACGCAGGGGCCGAAACGCGGCGAGGGTGAAGACACGCGAGGGCTGTTAGAGAGCGTCAATCGATAAATTCCTCCGGCGTGGAAGAGGGGCTGCGATACGTGCTGATGTCGCGAAAAGGTCCTTCCTCGCAAACACTCCAAGTGTCACTCCGGAAAGGTGAGAGAAAAAGAACGGCCAGGGGGACTTCTCTTCTAGTTGCACTTTATGCAGTTTCGCACCTCTCGAGGGAAAAGGGCGGACCTCTCACTCTCTCTCTCACTCTCTTTCTTTCTGTTGTATTCTCTTTCTCCGTCTTTCGAAGGGAGGATCGTTCATCGATCCACGATAGAAACGAACATAGCCAACGTCCTCGTCGTGACAGAATGCCTCGTCTGTCGACTAATTATCCCCTCGTCGGTCGTTTAACGCATCGATTCCTTCTTCCGGAAGAGCGGAGAGCGAACAAAACATTACGGGCGATATCGGTCGAGTGTAATAGAATCGTTAGAGTCCCACCTCTCTGTCTCTTTTTCTCTGTCTCTCTGTCTCTCTGTCTTTCTAGTAACTCGAAAACTTAATACGATTCCAGAGACAACGAAAAACGAATCTGACATGAATAGAAACGATGTACAAGCGAATATTGAATTGCTCAACTTTGACAATTGAGAAATTGACTCGAGTTTAGTCTCTTTCGCCGCATAAATTTCCTAATTTCCCACGCCCTTCCACACGACGACGAACTCGTGAAACGAACGAAAGAAACGAGGATCGATTGAATTCTTTATTACCGGATCGGAGAAACCGTCGAACGAGCTTTATCAAATCCACGATCATAAATTAAAAAGCGAGTTAGTCGGGGTGGATAGGAAGTGGATTCCGCGGCGGGCCAACGGTGCGCCCAGGAGACATCAAAGGGAGGCCAAGTTATCGCGGCCGGCCAATGACGTTAAAAGTTCTGGTTCGCGGGAGACCAGGTAGCCGGAGGCGACGTTTCCATCGGAGGGAAGCTACCCCCGGCCGGGTGGCCCCCGAAGGCCGTGATTAAAATTATTGCCCGACCCAAAGTCAACACGCCGTGCAAACAAAGGATAAACACATTCGCGGGCACCGGAAGGCCGGGTGCACGAGAGAAGTGGCGCGATTAGCATCGCAAGATATTTCTCCTCGTTGCCGCGCGAGGCGAGGGATGCAAGCGCGTTTTATATTGCTTTCTTGTGATCTCTTGGAGCGTCGGGCTTCGAGGGAACAAAGGATAAAGGAGGACGAGAGAAAGAGAGGAGACGAAATGAAGCAGGAGAGCAGATACTGTGAGGAGAGAAAGGGGTAAAAAGAGCTTTGGGTAAAGAGAAAGTTGCCGTGGGCGAGCTTTGTAGTTATGGACAAGTTGCGCGACTGGTGACGAGCAAAGAGGCAATTTGTTAGAAGAGGGACGCTTTTGTCGCGAGCCGTGTCGCGGTCGTGATACATTTAGGACTCGTCGCGAGCTTGATCCCGACGTGACGCTCTGTCCTCCTCGGCTCCAACCTCTCTCGTCCTCTCTCGTCCTCTCTCGTCCTCTCTCGTCCTCTCTCGTCTTTCACCCGGCCGAGGAAAGGAGTGGGGAAAGTGCTTCTTGCCTGTATTACTTTCCACTCTATCCCCTCTATCCGATTCGTCACCCTTCTTTTTCTCTCGCTTCTCGTTTTTCCTTCTCTTTCAACCACCCCCCGCGGCGGAAGGGGTTTTTTCACCCGTGAGCGACAATCGGTGTTAAAATGCGTGAATGCACTCGAAGCACGCGCGCCCGCTTCTGCACGAGCACGCGGCGAAGACCACTCGAAAACAAACGGCTGTTTCTCTCGTCCCGTAGCCAGCGTGACTTAATTAATGAAAGCGCGCGCGAGAAGCGTCGACAAAGTCGTCTTTGTCGAGAAGTTCGCGGCGCGGGACTGGGTCAATAAAGACGCGGCACCCAGCCGACCGACAGTTTCGATTAATCGCGTCTCCTCTGTGCTCATTGATCTGCCTCGATCCCGTCCGCAAAGGAATCCATTACGATCGCAAGTTCGATCAAGACTCGGGATGCTCGGCGATTACAGAAGTTGACAGTCGTGATTTGTCGAGCCGTGTTCCTGTGTGGAATTGATTCGCGAGTTACGTGGATATCGCTGGTTCGTTGATAGCTACCAGTACGCGCACGATTATTTAAATGACTAAGCGCGTTTAAGGCCAAACTTCGTGCCCACTCGAAAGGATGACTAAGTTATTAGACCAACTAGCGCTTTTTGCACCGGAACTAGATGAACATGGGATTCGCTGCTCTCTCGCTCAGCAATTATTACGTTTTGCACGGAACGCGTTACACTTTTAGAAAAATACTACCCAACGTTACTTTGGAAAAAAGAAATAGTAAGGTTATTCGTTTCGATATTTATCTTGGCTAATGACGTATTACGTTTTTAACAGTTAATTTACGTTTTATAGAAAAAGCTACTTCCATTCGCAAAACTGTTACAAAAATAGTTATTCTTCTTGTGAAATTAATTCTTTTTTTGGGTATTATTGTTTTTATTTAATAAAAATAAAATTAAATTAAATTGAATTTCTTTGTTAGAACTGAAATTAAAAGTTCGTCTCTCTTATCTACGGTAAAACTAACAAGACCTGACGCAAATTATGTGAATTGATAATAATGAAATTTATATCCGGTGATGCTTTACACTATGTAATTACGCTCGAATAAACTTCGAATAAGTTAAAATTTTGAAATTGAAAGAACGAATAAATTCAGGTTTGTTTTATAAAGAATTTGAAAAATCAACAACATAACAGTGCGTACATTCTCGGTTAGTAAGAAACAAGTGAGCCACTATAGTAGGCATACCGTTCAAAAAGATGTATGTATGCGAAAACCACTACAGTGGCGTTCAATAATTAAGAGGTTAAAGTCGACTTTTCAATATTCTCGTCACTAATCTCCAAATGCAATTAACGCGAACACAGAGTTAAGTTATTTCCATCGCAGAGGATAAGGACGAAAATATTTCAGCTCGGTCGCGCCATCTTTACCGAAATCTGTCGCGACCGTGGTTTATCATTGACCCCTGAAAATAAACGGCTGCCCAAATAGGCCTGTTTATCTGCTCCCATAAATAGAAAGGAGAAAGCAGGATCCGATAAGTCGGAAGGAAACGCTTCTTATATAGTTACGTGCTTCCAGACGCACAGACCCCGATTTCTCTCGTCCGTTTTATCTCTATCGATTCGATTGAATTTCATCGCTAGTAAAATTGAGAGCGAGCCCTCTCCGGCCCCGATATCCAAAAAGGAGAGTTACGCGTGCAATCGCTTAAAACGTCCGCCACGAATTTTAACCCCTTGCGCTGGCAACTGGTTCGCGGACCATAACGAGTGACCGAACCGTATACAATAATTCGTCGCCTTTCTTTTCCTTTGAAACTCACCGGATAGAAATTATTAAGAAGTGATAAACTTATCATTCGTTTCGCCTGGGTTACATTTAAATGTATTTGAAAACTGAGAAAATGTTGCAATTTGGAACAAAAAATTCTGGACGTGTGTGGCACATCATTCCGGCGCAAGAGGTTAACAAATTGACGGTGGGATCGGTTGCGCACGTTCGTGTGTCGCAGCGCATCTTGGCAGCGTGTGTCGTCGTAAACGTCGCGAACGCATCGGCGAGGGGTGATTCATGGTCACGGTGAAATCATGAATAATCACTGGACAATAACGCGGCTAACGCGCGCGCATACGGGCGCATTATTTTACCATACAGATATTCAGAGCAAAACTGATTACGCTCGGTAAAATTACGATGCCCGCGTTTATTTCCACGCGGCGATTGTATAATATGTATCACAGGGGATGAGAACGCCGGATTGTTGCGCGGCAAAAGGCAGCAGCCTCCGGACGTTGCTGCAGTTTTCATAAAACGCACGCATCGTTATTTCAATCGTTGCTCTGCTCACTGGCCACGAGACGCGAAATTGGTCGTCTGTTAAAAATACCACCGTGCTATCATCACGGAATGTAAAACGTGTTGCGAGATAATTACAATTTTGAAAAAAAAAGAAGAAGAGACGAAAAACGATAATAACAGCATGCAGAGCATCGTTGATGTTGCAAAAAGGCTCAATACGAGATCTATCGAACGGAACGGATTGCGCCGTGTTAACGGTACAAACACGGCAGCAGACACGCGTCCACGCGAGTATCTCTCTAGCGAACTGTCGGGATTAATTGGAAAAAATGTAACGATCAATCGAGCGTAGGTAATTCAACGCAGGTACCGGTACGACGCGTAATGACTCGTCCTCGTTTCGCGTTTATGCCGAAAACGCAGTCACCTGCGCGCGAGTGATCGCCGCTGACGCGGAAATGTTCGGGATGTGAAATGAGAGGAAACGATCGGCACGGCAGTCAATACCGTGTAAACACATTATCATCGAGAGCAGAGAGATGATCGCAAGCACCGATACGAAAGGAACGTGGACACGTAACTCTGGTCCTCCCATGACGAATTGACAGACATCCGGGCAATTTTTCGTGGAATCGAGTCGGCACCGCGCGCACGAGACCGAGGGTGTCGCGTGAAACGCGGTGCCGAGTGCGAAAATGGGAAAAGAAGCGTGGAAAAGCAAAGTCTGGAACGGTGACACCCACCTTGCCAGTGGACCACTCCTCTTCGCTCGTTGACCCAAAATCTTCTCGACCACGGTGACATTTCCGCTTCTCGCTGCCTCCAGCAGCTCCTGGTCCTTCCCCATGGCCCATTTACACCGTAATCAATGTCTGGCGTTCACTTGCACACTTGTCAATTTCTGTTTTTACTACGATTACTCGCGTTTCATTGATCCAGCGTGGCCATCTTGGGCCGACTGCGCCGCCACCTTGCGGTCACTTCGCGAAACACCGGCTGCCGTACGGCAGCGCGACGGAGAGGGAGATAGACGGCCAGACGGCGATTGGCTGTTCGAGAGCGAGACAGAGCGAGCGCGGCCGAGACGCGAAGTATACCGTGCTCAGGCATGTAGCCGACTGTCAAGTACCAGCTGTTGCGCCGTACTGATTTTCCGTGGCTTCACGCCGACTCGGTTTTGCAGCAATTTAATCGAATAAGTGTGTCACGCGGCTCGTAACTCCGATCGACATGAGCCGCACTTTTATCGGTGACCTGCTAATTTTTCTATCGCTCGTTGTTGCCAGTTTAGCGAAGGAAAAGTTAACGAACACACTGTTCCTCGGTGGTAAGCACACACATAACCTCAAAAGTTCGATAGCATGTCTCGACCCGTCGTTTTCGTACAGTTGCTCTCAGCAGGCTGAAAAACTTTCGCTTTAAAACTAATTTCAATATGTAACGCAAGTCAATGTTGTTGGTCGTGTTTGCCCTTGTTGGCCAATACGACGTTTGAAGATAACGTCTCTGATTGTGTTTTGTTTACGACACGTACGTCATATACATGTAAGATAATACGAATTTGTAAATGTAAAGATTTTAATAAAAATGTTTTTACTCGATGAAATTTTCTTACGTGTTATACGTCTTTTTATATTTATTTTTATATTTCATATATTTCATACATAATTATTTATTTGTGTTGTTTTTAAATTTCATTATCTTCATTTCTTATTTTTAAACATAATTAGACACATTTATCTTTATTTCAGAATAGTCAAATATTTACTTGTACTTGTATTAAAGTGATATGAAAAAAATTAAATGTACATGTGTTTAAAAAGTACTGTGGTTCTTAAATTCTTTTATAAAAAAAGAACCATTACAGTACTTTGTAAGGATACTTGGTTAACAACTAAATATAACTAACAAGCTTATTATTTATAACATTTAAATGAAACTATTAACATTACTTATAAATTTCATGTACGCCAACACAAGAATTTCCAAACCGTTGCAAGAGAAATGAACTTGCAATTATTATATATAGAAACAAAATTTAAATCAAAATTACGTTATAATTTGTTTCTCTTGGCAATAGTTGAAATTGTTGCAAAGTAACATAATAAATTGAACTTTGCAGTGAGGAGCTATTTGTAATATACTGTACATTTTACAGATGGAAGTGTATTTCAGGTGAATTTAACTAGACTACATGATTATTCACCATATACAAAACGAATAGCTATTGAAGCCAATAGTAAATCAGTGTTTAATATAACAAACGTTTCCTCCAGCGCTTCATTTATTATTTTCCAAATTCATACCTATCAGTACAATGTCACATTCTCCTATGATAAAGATTATCTTGATTCAAATAGAAGTGTATTTGGATCAAATGTCGGACTTTTCTCTAAACTAACTACAAATATAGTGACACAACTGTACGTGAAGAATGATAATGTCCACAAAGTTGAGGCTCTACTCGTTGCTATTGCTTACCACGACAAATGTGAGTATAATGATTATGATGTATATACTTGTCGATAAGGCCCATTGTTCTTTTGTTCCATGTGCCATAAATCTTAAAAACCGGAACGATTCTAATTTTTTTATTTCATTCACAAATTATTAATTACGAGATTATTGATTCAAATCGTTGCATGTTTCAAACAATATGAAACGATATACAGGGTGATCCATTTACTGTTATCGTTGCAACATACCTAAAAATATTTCTGCATTAATTCATTAGCATAGATTTTCTTTCAAAACAAACACAAGTTCAGTTTAACTCGAAAATTTTAAATTTAAAATTTTATGTTTCCGCAATATCCTCGACTATTAATTTTGTTTTACAAAACATCGATAATTGGAATAATTTTTTAATCCTTCTACGTTTCTAGTTTTTGTATTTCTAAATTCCATTTGCTTTAACCAATTTCCAATCGTAACCATGTTTTAGGACTTCTAAATGTATCACCTATATCCAACCCCTATTGTTAGCATTCACACCCATTGCTTTCTTCACGAGTGGCCACAATTCGCATCGTTGGTATGTGCTCCACTGTTGCGATACAAAGAGATTAAAAATGGCTTTCAATGGCTCTACACTCCTTAATCCTCGTGCTCGTCGAAAGAGTATCACGCCATAAAGAAAGAAACGTGCTTGTGATAAAAGCGACACACCTCGCGTTATTTTATTCCTAAAGGATGTACTTGATAAGCTACAACGTGGAAAATACAGTTATAGTTAACTACAATTTTCATATTTCAATATTTAGACAAAGCTTAACTTGAATTTATTACCCCAAGATATTTTCCACGTGCAATGTCGAAATTTCTCTTATGAAATTTACACGTTTAACTTGTGTCAATGATATTTCGAAAAGATCGCGAAAGAATTTTTATAACATTTCTCTCTCCGCGTCGATTGAAAATAACATCTGGATATCTAAAATAACATAGTATTAATAAAAATAATTTAAAAAGACAATAGTATAGTTGAACAATTAAAAAAAAAAAAATTTCGTACAAATATTAAATTGAATAGTTGAATTTTATAGAATTTGCACACGTATTTAACAAAAATGTAAATTTCTACTTTCGTCCGAATGCTCTGGAAACAATTTCTAGCAACGAACTGTTCCGATATTATCTAAATTTGATGAAATGTCCGGCAATCGCGGCTATTCAAGTGGTAATAAGTACCGGGCCAGCCTGTATATCGGCTGTTCTATTTCACATACAGATACGAAAACGGGCTCGATAATTTCGTGGTGCATCAGAGTTCATTGTTCTCTTCGCAGCACCCGTACCGGGTGGATGCAACATGGAGTTTAATACCGAAATCGCGCCGTACGCGATGGTACAGACAGGCGACACGATGATCATCGTCGACGTACAACCTGCCTCGGCACCGTTCAACAGCGTACGACCCAATTGCGAAAAGAACGTGGTGACGGTCGAGATGTATCACATGTTCCTGAGTAGCTGGGACTTCAGTCTCGATAGTTATTTCGCGGCTATCATAAACATGCTGACTGTCACGGATATCAAGGAGAACGGAGTGGAGGTATTGCAAGATTTCCAACTTTTATTCAGCTGTTTATTTCTTTTTTTTTTTTTTTTTTTTTTTTTTTTTTTTTTGAACAATTTCTATGAAAATAAATTGTCGTTTCTTAGCAGTTCTAGTGTTCTCTCTTTAATTCACTGATGGGAGAAAATCTAGCAAACAGCGTGTTCTTTCTTAAAACAATGCTAAAGCGATAACTAACTGTATAAGAATTACATATGTACAAAGAATATAGCCCAACTTACTTTTGTGACTATCGGCAAAGCAAACATCCATACTTGTTTATTAGTTGTCGACTCAGCAACTTCATTAAGTCACTCGTTTGCTGTTTCAAGCGAAATTTTCAACATCAAGTTCATTTCTTTAACCGAATCGTAAATAATTATACCATTTTGAATGTTAAATTGAAAGAAAAATAATTCCTCCTTCGACGATCGATGCTCGAATCAATCGGATTGACCAATTTTCATCGATCGAACGTCTTGCCTTTTAATAATTGTTTCAACTGTCAACAGTACGAAAATCGTTCGATCTCAAGAACAAAGTACAATTAAAAGTTGAAAATATCTTTATTAAACTGTTTCAAACAGAATCGTACAATTTTGTTATTAACCACTATTCTAATTATACTTACAAATAACGTGTACTTTTGATTAATCATTGAATTAATTGAATAATTCCACATTACATGCGAAAAGTTGGTAGCAAATTATTATTATCATTGGCATCATGTACATAATTAATCAAACGTGCACTCGCGTAATATATTCAAACTAAAATATATCGATGAACATTGTGTAAATTCCAAGTTTACGATTCTAATGTGAAAAAAAATATTTTCCCACTAGGTAACGAGTTCCAGTGTTTTCTCGCCGATGAGGCGAGTGTTCAACGCGTACACTGGTGTTGGCTCGGTTTACGTCGCAGTGGCTACTTACGGAGACTATTCCGCGGCCTATGTGCCAGCTTTCTCATACGCCTGTCATCCCATAACTGATCCTGACTCTTGCAAAATTTTATGTACGTGTTTCATTACGCATACAGGAATCATACGAACAAAACGCGATAAGTTCATTCATTTTTCCAATATTAATGTTAACCTCGTTATCTAGTACGCACCTCAAACACAACATTGTACGTTTGTCCAGGAGGACATATGTGAAATATACGAATATTTCTTAACCGAAATTAATTCATCGAATTGCCAATTTTTTGGAAATTGTCGAACTTAACGCGTTTTCCTCTCTAACTTTCATAATTGGTATGGATCGCGAAAAATAATCATTATTGTGTGATTACTTTCAGCCGGTTTTTGGTCGAACCTCTTCTGTGTACTCTGTTTCTTCGTGGGACTATTATCGTTGTGCCTGGGTCACTATCAAATTCTTATCGACATGGCAGTACCGATGCTCTTCATGGGAACTGTGATCGGTTACGCTGCACTAGGTATTAACAATTTGAATCTGACTGTTTGCTTCATGTTGAACGATCATCCCGCGTAATCAGACGATTAAATAAATCAATTCAAAATGAATGGATGTACAATTTTAGAAAAATTCTTTCGTATACATATAAATATTTTATTCGAACATTTTTCCTGACATGTAACAACAACACGTATCCCGCCTGTTGCAGGAAACATTGGACTTGCTCTGTTAATGGGCTTGGGTTTCATAGTAGTGTGGATAGCGTCCAAACTTATCTCGATTTTCAACAAGCTAATATTAAATCTGACGCTAGGCTGGTTCTTCGGATGCGTCGTTTACTTCAACTCCCCAGGTACGAAACAGGCTTCTCCTGTCCTGAAGAGGACACACTTCCAAAACGAAATTACCGGTAAACGTATCCGGAAACGAAACGATTCCGTACGATACCGCTCGAGGAAAGATCACCAACGGATGTAGTAAATTATAGGAAAATAATGAAAGCCGGCTTAAAGGCGGATGAGAGAGGTAGCGCGGAAAAGAAAAGGGCGCGAGAGGTAGAAAGGGAGGAAGAGAGAGCTCACCGCCCCCGAAGTTAGTTGGGAGTTTGGCGAAGGGATGAAACACAGTCAGAGAGTCCCCCCTGTAGCTTTTATCAATGTTGCTCGCTCATGTGGAAACTTCGTCTGCCGAATCCCCCCATGCAGCAGTGACGGGCATTCGCGTTACCTCCTACCTTTCTCACCATAACCACCCTCCGTCACTATCGCACACACACGCGCGCGCACACACCCGTAGATGCTCACACGTACAGTAAAAATCATCGCGTGGAGAAACGCGCACACACAGGCCCCGAGATCTCTGCGCCAACTCCCACGAACCAATCTAACCAGCTTGAAAGATTCGCATTTACCTAATTGTGTCCCCCGTATTTATTTAGCTTCAGGACCTATTTAGATTACACGGTCTATGCATGCGTAACTGCACCGAGTATCGGTCCCGATCCACCCTGTCGACAGATGATCCACTTGGTCACCCTCTCTCTGTTCGCCGCCTTTCGCACAGTTTGATTGCGTTCTCCGTGGTTTGTGTAACCGCGTGCGTGTCTCGTCCGGATAATTATCAAGTATAAGAAAACTGGCACGAAAGTACGACTACAAAGCCAAAGATTTTATTTGACGATTCGAATTTTTGAATTTTCTCCGCTTTTTTTTTTTTTTTTTTTTTTTTTTCTTCTTTTTCAGATTCGTTTACAATTCTACAGAACAACGGGATTTTTTGGACCTTCTTCGTGTTTTTGAGTCTTGGTATAGCTTTGATCATACTGTTATTTGATGACGTTGCTTCTGTTATTACGTGTGCAACATTCTCGTCCTTCATGGTGATCCTGTCGCTTGATTATTGGATTGGTTCTACTCTGAAATATATTATAATAAACTTTATAAGGAGGATTACCGTTGAGGGATTTAACTTAGCCATTATCGGACCTCCAATTCACACTATAGGTATTTATCTTTTATATATTTATACTTTATTCGTTACAATATTTTGCTAGAATTTATTTTATCAAACTCTCTTGTGAAAGTCCCGTTGACAGACCACGATTAATTAAATTGTTTTGTTTTTAGATATATGCCTTATCGTGCTGTGGTCATGTCTAGCGCTGTTTCGTTTCTCGAAACAATGGTGCTCAAGAGGATATAGTAGTGAACTAGTAGAAACTGATCCATTACTTCCACATTTCTAAAAAATCTTATGTTACGTTTAATTTTATGTTAACACTAATAGACTGTTTCATTTTCATGATTTATATTTACGTTGCAATTATTATATGTAAGACGATATTACGAGCTTGTGTGCGAAATGCAATTTATTGTAACTAAAACAACCAAATAATAGTTCTTAATAATAATAATAATAAGTATATGTAACATATGTCCCGTTTATCTCGTAATCAATTTGAATTTCTCATAAATGTATAAACGTAACTTGAAGAGCGTCCAGGCAAAATGGACATTTTCCGTTTCCTCCATCTGTAAAATAAATTTTTATTATTATTCATAATAAATGAACAAATGAATTACCAACACGTGGCGAAGGATGATATTTAAATAAATTAATTTTCCGGCATTACCACTTGCCTGCTTGATGAAAACAATCTAAAAGGAACAAGTAAAGAATGCTTCTCAGTCAGTGAAAAAAGTGTAGAGATACAAACAAAGGTAGATATTTTAATTTAGAAAACAAGTAAAAAAACAAGTTTTGGCGATAGAGGAAAAACAAGAACAGCGAGGTTTCCCTTATAATCTCGAAACGTTGAGACGCAATTCGGATTTCTATACGTTTTTAGAGTTTAGAGTTTACTCAATTACTAGAAAGGATGACGCTCGTAGGACGACAGCGGACAAGGTTCATGGTGTTACTGAACGAATGCAGATGAGTTGCGTTGTCATTAAAATGAAATAACATTTATTGAATCGAGACAGTGACACCTAACAGTTGTTCTATATCCTACTACTTACAATCTTAAAGGTAATCACAGCAACAATATTATCTCCATTATTCACAACACTTACGTAGATTACTGTCGCAATAATATATTATTCTCGTTAATAAATTTGTTAATACTCATACACTGTATTCGTTATCAGTATTATTATTACAGATAATAAGAAAACTGCGTGACCACTTCCGCGTCACTGCTTGAATGAGGATCAATCATTTCAAAGTAACACCAACGAAATGAAACTTGCGTCAACGTCTTTAAGCTTTATTCAAAACAACGAACAACAACAAAAATTGAAAGAATTGACGCGCCAACGGATACAATTTCAAATTCCATTTCGTTGCACCGAGATATATCATATATATATATACATACGATCCATCGCGTTCTTAAAACTCGGTAACGTTGTTGTTGTTTCTCGTATACGTGACACCGTTCTTGAAACGTTTCCTTTTTCCTTTTCGAAGGAGCAACAGGAAACGTTTAACGAGCCGATCTACTACAGAAAACGAAATAAAACGCTTTGAAGAAGCCACGTTACACGTGGTTCAGCGCAAATTTCTTTTGAAATTCAAGATTTTTGTCCCGTCGAAATGCAAAAAGAGAAAGGGAAAATGAACGGGCGATCGTGCGGATGCAAGGAACAAGAAACGAGGGAATTGCGCAAAGAAACGCGACGATCGCTCGCGAAATCAGATGGAAATAACGCCTCGAACAGCTTCGAGTTGTTTTGCCTAAAACGACTGTGAATGCAGAAGTGGTCGATGCGAATCCGAACGAAATGTACGACGTCGAGAACCGAGGCTCTCGATCATTGGAGAACCGACAGAATGGCGGGCGTGCTCGCTCATTGACAAGCGATCTTTCCTTCTTTTCTCTCTTTCCCCTAATTCGGCTTGTTACCTCGTTCACCAGCAGTTAACGTTCTCTTTCTTTTGTTTCGCCTTCTTTCCCCTTGTCTTTTTTTCTTTTTTTTTCACTTTTTTTTAAATTTTTTTCTTTTTTTTTTTTTTTTTTTTTTTTTTTTTTTTTTTTATCCAAAAATTTAAATTTACTAATGTACAGTACACAATCCCCCGTTCGCCATAGAAAACGTTCAAACGAATTGCGGTACACCAGGTGCGCGGGCGCCGTACAAGACGAAAATCGTCCATGAACAACGACGAGGCACGATCACGTGTCTCGGTCTCGTCGTCGACGACGTTCTTTAATTATACACTTATTGACTGACAAAGTCGTTTACAGCTCGTCACCTATTTTGACAAGAGAGACTCGACAACGACGTTCTCGACAAGTATAACGCGACAGTTGCTCGCGGCAGGAAAAGCGGCGGCTTATTCTTCATCTTCTTCTTCTTCTTCTTCTTTTTCTTCTTCTCAAGGGGGAGGAGCGAAAGCTGTTTCATTGGAGAATCGAACAGTCTAATTAAACGGATGCTTGTTGCGTAACACTCATATACACATGTGCTCGGGATAGTAATGCTTCGGCGATGGGAACAAAATGTTGTTCAGAGTGTCTTGGAACCGATCGCGAATTAACATTCCAGTGTCGAAATATCGCGAGGCTCTGGTCGTTTTCTATCTTCTTGTTTGCTATTGTTATTAACATCCGTCGAGCTATTAACAGCTTGAATAAAGACACAGACTACGTTAGGTACGTTGTTCAGCAGTTCCTCTCCTAGTGACTCGTCGATTCAAAACTGAAATGGCGAAAGGAAACGAACGGAGGATGATCGATCAGCGGTACTCAAAGTTATGAAAGATATGTTTCAAACCACCATTTACATATCTGTAAAATTTTCATTTGACAATGGCGTGAAGCGTCGGAGACACGATAAGACAGTCGTTCGAACAAAGTCTACAGAATACTGAACAACCTAATCACGATGATTTATCATCTTTCTACGATACGTGTGTACCTCTCATCCCGAAAGGAAGTCTCAGCCCTGTGAAAGAGGCGGACCGGTTCTTCAAAAGTCACCGATTGAAACACCGCGTTTTACGTTCATGCGTTCAGGTACGAATCAACGACCGAGAAAAAGTTTCGATCGACTACGACCAAACAAACGCGCAGCAGAGCAAGTGTACGAGCGAGGGATAATAGTCTTCTTTCCTTCGGTTCGTCTTCGTTTCTTTTTCCCTCATTCCTTTTCTAAAACGGAAGAATCGGGGCAAGAGGGGAGGGAGAGAGGGTGAAGCGCGCGTTTTACGAGAGGGTTGGTCGTTTTATCGCGTTTATCGTTCGAGCCGCGTGAAACGGACGTCGCGACCGGAAAACCTCTGTCACGTAGCACACACCACGAGGGAAAAATCTCGAGTGGTTTTCGCGGTCGCGCCTGCGCGTCCTCCCCCTCCCTCCCACCCTCTCGTTTCTTCTCGCCCGCTAATGCGATTAATTAGAAATTTTATATCGCGTAAAAAGCCTTGTCTCTGACTGAGGTAGTGCATCGTATATAGGTATATATATCAAATTACCCTGTACCGTAATTTTTCTCACTTTTCGCGACACTTTGTACCTGTGTGTAAAACGTACGTGTGCCTCGGCCGCACGGATGGCTGGGCTTGTACGCGCTGCCGCTGCCGTCGTCGTCGTCCGTGAAAATTTATTTTCGTTGAATGTTTCGGAGCTAGCGAGATTTCGTCGTTCCACTGGCCTATAGCGAAAGAAAAAGAGAGAGAGAGAGAGAGAGAGAGAGCTCCCTTCGCGAATCTTTTGCATTGACCCCTTTTTTTTCTTTTCTTCTTTCTTCTTAACTCCCCTCCCTGTGCGTCGAGAGTTTCTATTAATTTACACGAATTTCGTTGGAGACGGAGGAGAAAATTGACTTATTAAATTGCAGAAACACACTGTTCAAGGAAAACAGAGAGAAGAAGCTTCCTCGGAGAACTCTATCTCTCGAAGTATATGGGGAAATCTTGGGACGACAGTCGGAGCATCATCCCCTCGGAGAAATGCACTCGACGTCGATCGACAGCAAATCTGGATTACACAGAAGAGAACTTGGAAGCTGCCGCAGTGTATTTATTTACCCAAAAAAACTATCGAGAGCAACGAATTTCGCGCGACAAAGAACTACTTAAGAACGAACTAAATATTGCACGTTTCGCGCGACGCGAAAAATTCCGAGAAATTGTCATCTTTGAACCCCGACGTTGGACAACGGGAAAAACTTATCTCTGTCAGACTTGAGAAACTTTGCGAACAACAGCGAAAAGCAGAATATCGATTGAACGCCAGAAATCTCTTGAAGTCGACTCGACTTCGAGATGTATCGCGCGATTCCTAATTTTAAAAATAAACCTACCCTCTCGTTTCAACCGCCATAATTTTCGCTGAAGCTGAATCGATCGTCGCAAATCCAGCCGCACGCTGTGACGTGTGTCGCCTCGCGTCAATTCGAGATCCGTTCCAAGACGTTCCGTACGTAAAGATCCGTGAAGATGTGTGAAGCGCGTAAGAAGAACGTATAACATGGCTTTCGGTGTATTCACGGCACGGCTGTGAAGTTGACTGGCGTGACATTCCGCTAAATGTCAAACTAGACTGGACCTCGTTGCGTTCGTGCATTCGCGGATAATTCAATATCACGTCGATTATATTTCCAACTACGTGTCACCTTGAATATCGTTTCGCCCTGAATGTTTTCCAGGGTCATTTTACTCCGTTGGGGATTAAAACCAACGCCGTCGATTAATTCTTTAACTTTCGAAATTTGTACTTTTGTGATCTACGTGGCTAACTCTCTCTCTTAGGTGAAACTATCGTTGCTCTTTAATCGCTCGCGTCAGGAAACACATACATACGTACATACATATGCCAGCGCACGAACATTCAGTCTGTCAATTGCGTTCGATTGATTTCAGTCGATAACGAAACACCGTATTAGGAATTATCTACCGAAGGAAGACAATTCTACGGCACTGCGACTGGTAAATTAATAACCATCAACCGCGTTCCATCCAACCAGCCAACTTCCCAACTACAAATAGCACAATTGCGTGGAAACAATGAGCGAATAATAAATGGGGGCTTTCGAACGCGGACCGGCCACCGCCGTGTCATCGATTTCCAACGACGGAGGCGGCCGATCGTTTGTTTCCGGTTTCCAAGGGAGAACATCGAATACACGTGGCAAAGAGATTTCTGTTTCTTTGTGTTATTGTGTGCGCGCGTGTGTGCGTGTGTGTGTCTTATTTGTGTTGTGTGTGTGTACGTGTACGAATTTTTTTATAAAGCGGCACACGATCGAACCGATCGGTACCGAAACGACCGGTCTCTTCGCTCATCTAAACGTATATACACAGCGTGTCGACCACTTTTCTGTCTAATTTACATTACAGGCTAAGAAGAGTATAACAAATGCTATTTTACAATCGTCTTTATATTACAAGAAAATCGACGAGGGAATTTACTTACTTCGGATCGCGAGCAACGAACCATCGATAAAAGAAGGATGAGAGAAAAAGAGAGAGAGAGAGAGAGAGAGGCATGAAGAGAAAGAGAGAAAGGAAAAGGGACGGTCCGTTTTCGAAAGAAATTTCTTTCAACTTGCGATGCAAACGAAGCGTCGTTTCGCCTCGCCTTTGAAATACGATAACCTCTTAACGTTGCCTCTCTTCACTCCGTGCGATAACACACGCTCGTTCGTGAAACGTTTCTCTCGGCGGTGACACTTGTGCTTCTATAAAACTTGCGTGTGTGAGATTCCCGCGTTTACAAAGTACATATGATATATATCTATATATTATGAAGCATCGTCTCGTCGTCTCTGTTCGAGTGGTTTCGCGATCGGTCGATAACGATCGAGTTCCGAATCCATTTCGTTTTTTTCGTATTTCGTCGTCGTCTTCTTCTTCTTCTTCTTCTTCTTCTTCTTCTTTTTCTTCTTCTTCTTCTTCTTCCTTTCTTTTCATTTCGTTTCGTTACCAGCTACGGATTGGATTGTCTTAATCTAGAATCGCGCGGAGCTTGGACCAAGGGGTGAGAAACCACTCCTTTCTGGTACTCGGGAGGAAAAAGTAGAGAGAACATGCTTTCAGTGGACGACGAAAGAATCGTCGTGTCCTTGACGAAGCATGAGAAGGGAGAAAAAGAGAGAGAGAGAGAGAGAAAGAGAAAGAGAGGTTTGAGAAACACGTTTTTCTTGTCCAGCTCCGGAGGAGTTCCTAAAGCTAACGCTGTATCCTTGAACCCTTCGTAAAGTCTGCTCGGAAAAAAGAGTGCTCGGACTCTTTGACGAGATTGCGCGAGGACCTAGTCGGAGGAAATTCAGCGGAGGCGCGTCCTCTGCCTGCGTCCAAGCATCGTTCGTCAGACGATCCATCGTGATTCAGACTCGTGTCTCTAACAGCCTACGAATTATCTTCTTTTACAGCAATTTAGATTGTAGCGAACAAATTGCGATTGTGCCTCGGAATTAATTGCCTCTAGTATGTACTGTGCTCTTGAACATTGAAGATTTCATAAAACCGGCGAATTTTTAATTTTTAATTTCACCGTCGAGTGATTCACAACTTTTTCGTAATTTTGCTTTCTGAAATTTACGAATGAATTTTTATAAAAAAAAAAAAAGAAAAGATATCTTCATCCTCCTCGGTGAAAATGGAAAATTTTTAATATCACCGTCGAGTGTTTTCGCAACTCTATCTCGCCTTTCTGTTTTCTGAAATTTACAAATTTTGATTTGTAAAAAAAAAAAAAAAAGAAAAAAGGAATCGGCGAGTCGAAATTATTTCTCGCGAGTTTTCCATTCCAGACAAAGGGAGGAAAATCGGGGCTCAGTTTAGCATCGCGACGACCAGAGATTGTCCAAAACAAGTTTTTCGGCCGGAGGAACGACGCCATATCTGCGAGCGAGCGTGATGGCCGGTCGGCGAAAAAAAAAGCCACCCTCGAGGCAGCTATCAATCCCCGCGGCTGCCACCCTTACAAAAGCAGCCCGGCTTGGCCAGAGCCACCCTAAAGTCTCGCGAGAACATTTGCAGCGGATGCCTGCCTCTCCGCCCCCGTGTGTCTTCGGATCCCTCCCCCCGATTTCCACGCGAGTCGCGCGGCTGTCATGCGTACCACAGCCACGCGTGAAAAATTCGATAAACGAATGTTGCCGGTCATCGATCGACAAACGCGAAGACGCCCCCCCGTAAACTGTAACGAGCAAGTTTAAAATGAGCGAATTGTATCTTCGTAACCGACAGAGGAATACATGTTTCAGAATATATTCCGAAGGAAGAGTGTTTGATTCAACCGTTTGCACTCCCATGTCACACGCTGGAGATGGCAGATTTGTTATAGAACTCGTGTATCATGCTAGAGCTGACGACACTAATTTACTCTAAAACACGTATACGTATCACGCTGTAGATGGTAACATTAAATAATTGTAAAATACCGTGGCATTCGAGGTTCCACTCAGCGATAGTTTGCCAAAGTTTTGTCAGTTTATCAGTGTAGTGGTTGCAAGCCCGTGCACGGGATTTCTTTCTCTTTACTTTAATTCATTTCCCTAAAAGTAAATGCAAGTTTACACCATTGAACAACATTGAAAATAAATCGTGTGCAAAGGGTTAATTTGAAAGTAAGAATTTTCTTTTTTTTTTTTTTGAAAGATTCTTGTAACCAAATCCCAGATGATTTACACTTTCCTTTTTTGAACAAACGCGCGCGACAGCCAATGCGTTTTACTTTCTCCCCTCAACGAGACCTACGAAGAACGAAAAATTAATTCCAACTTGCTGAATTCTTGCACAAATTCTTATAAATCTAGTCGAAATCGAAAGTAAAAGGAATACCGAGTGTTTCTTTTTTTTTTTTTCTTTCTTTCTTTATTGAAAATATCGAGAGAAAATATGAGTATTAAAAATATCGGAGTATTTATATTTCGTTGACGTTTATTCGCTGGTACAGAGAGAGAGAGCATTCTAATTGTACATACATTGCAATACACTTTTACTATTTCGTGCTGAATACTACCTTCGTGTTGGATCGTCTAACGAGCATGTTGGACGCGGTTGGAAGCGTTGATTTGTACACTGTCGCGAGTAGATGGATAATATACCCTGCCATGACCCGGGTTCATGCGTATACACATCTATGACCACTAGATTAAACGCGATTCGAAGAAAGAACGATGAGCGTCGGCCTCGAGAACATTGATGCATCGCGTTCGCGCAACGATCGACGCGATTTTCAACTAACCACAATGTAATACGAGCACTCGCGTGTTGAGTTTAAGCCTAGATCGAGTCCTTCACGCGACGAACACTCTTGCCTCTCAAGTCGGTTATCAATCTTCTTATATTTCTTGTACGATTCAACGTACAGGTGTGCATCTTCTGCGTCTATTTGTTAACAGGCTGCAGCTGTGAAATTAGACCATTGTAGGATCAAACAAGAGTACGATTGCAGGCGTGTTACACGTTCTCGCTTTGTACGTCAGAATCAAGTACTTGTGTTGAAACAAACTCCTCTCTGTCTGGTTGCATTTACAAAAATCTAAACTTGCACGAACATCCACAATCCAGTATCTAATAATTTTTTAGTAGAGACAACGGCGACAACAATTGCAAAAATGGGGTTCCAATAATTTTCCTGGCTGTCCGTGAAAGTGTTGAAGGTGCTCGCTGAGAATTCAGCCAGAATTAATTATCGACCGAGCAATTAGCTCGTCCGCGCGTAATTACCGACTCGAGAGTTGCGTTAACGCGCAAGACGCGCGAGAATTTGCGATCGTTCGTCATTTCAAATAACGGCGAAGTATATCTGAAAAAGAAAATTGAAAAAAAAAAAAAAAACGAAGATTCCTCCATGTTTACGGGTCAGCGAGCGCGAATTACGCTGTTTCGTTCCGTTTCAGAACGAGCGTTTAATCGCAAATTCTGAACGCGAAGAGTGCGCGTTCTTTTTTTCTTGCTCCTTCTTTTTTCACTTCTTTTTATTTTTTACTTTATTTTTTTTTTTTTTTTTTCTTCTGCCATGTACATATCCTTCCCTCGAAAATAGAAAATATATCATCCTTGTGGGGATGTTACACCAAAAAGACAAATTCTGAATTATGAATTTTTAGAAAAGACAATTTTACACTTTTGCAGACCAAACGAAAGAAATCTGTTACAAATGAATTATAAAAAATGTGTTTTATCTGCCATATTATTCAATGTTATTGAAAAAAGTGGAGGTAATGATGTTAAATAAATGTAAATAAATACTAAATACCGATTATTAGAAATTTACTCCATCAATCGAATATTATTAAATGTAATTGAAATACTATCAAGTAAAAAATTGTAATAAGTAGCACTAAATAATTACAATAATCATTTTAAATAATACCAAACTAGTAGCACCTATTAAAAATTTATTTCATCTAACAAATATTTAACACTTCAAACATTTCATAAATCCTCGCACACTGTACTCATTCTCCAGACTCCCAAAATCTCAAAACTTCCAAAAACCCATGATTCTCACTCTACCCTCAATTACCATTTCACAAAAAAAAAAAAGAAAAAAAGAAAAAAGGAAAAAAGAGAACGAGAAAGAAGGCCAGCCCCCGATGTCAAAAAATAAAAAAATTCGTTTCCACGGTGAGAAATGAATCCATTTAGAAAATCGGATCGCAGGATCGGCAAGGGGTGAAAAGCAGGGGATAGTAGTGGCCCGGATTTCGCGGGGTAAATATGCATCCCAGGCGTGCAAGGTAAATTGTTGAAGAGTTGGGGTGTCCTTAAGCTAAGGTAAAAGGTTGTCTGGGGCGGCGTCTAGCCGTGTCTATCGATTATCCTCCATCTTCGTCTGTCTCGTCCGCCGATCTTACCACCCCTCTGCACGATGCCCCACTACCACCAGAAATCCCTTCTCCACCCCCTCTTTCACTCCTCCTTCCCTATTTTCGATCCACCATCGGCCACCCCCTTGCTCCTGACCTGTCGCAAACCATCCACGCACTTTCGCGCGGGACTTCTTTTCACGCGATCCTCTCCGTATTCCTTCGATCATTCCCTTCCAAATGACCAACTCGCGAATTTTATCTGTATCCTCAAAATTTCGACGCAACTCGGTTAATTTATCTTATTCTGATTTTATTTCTAAAAGACTGTCTTCGTCGAAATTCTTCTTTTTTTTTTTACTATATTGTTAAAAACTAAAAAATCAATATTTATCTCCTACAATCTTCAATTACGAGCCATTCGAAATTCCACGAAGAACGATCCAATGACTTTCGTACGAGCTTTCGTCAATTATTTTTCCTCGAAGCATCGAAATTTTCGGCTCGCAAGTGCTGGAGGAATAAAACTCGACTTTAAAGAGCTGCCTCGTTGGTGAAGCCTGAAACGTTTGCCTTTATACTTTGGGGGTTGGGAGGACGAACAAGAGCCACTTGCCTCCTCGGCCGTTTTAATCGAAAGAAGGTATCAACCCGTGAAAGCGGATTGTCGATCAGCTTGTGGACTTCTTCGAGAGAATTAATCACCAAAAGAGAACGGCAAATTGGTCAGTAAACTTCGAACGCTTTTAATTTTTCGCGGGTTTAGCAAGGCAGGTGCGACTCTTAAAGTCGAGTCGTTTTAAACTAGTACTCCTTTGGAAGAAACTTTCCTGGTCCATCCAGGATTCAAGATGCTCGAGAAATTTTCGGTTTTTTTGCTAATTACCAATATAATCACAATGAGGGGGGATTAATATTTCATGCCTGTACAAAATATATTCCGTATGTGCTCGTATTTTGTATCGAACATTTTCTCATTGAAGTAATATTCTGTTTCTATTAAACTGTCTGTTTGTCTGTTTTAGAACGTATTACATTTGCAATATTATATTCATTTCTCTTCGTAATTATAGATTTTGCGAAATTATGGAACTTTTCGAGCTTCAATTGTTGAAACGGAAATTTTGTCGCGACACAGACATTTCGAAATTTAAAATTCATTACGGTGAAATTATATTATTTTAATAGTTTTGGAATAAAATAATTTGTGAAACCCTAGTTGATTTTCAAAAACCAACATCAATCATTAATATGATTAGAATAAACGGTCGTTAATACAATTATATAGTGACTGATCTGATCATCTAGGTATTGATCACTTTGAAAAATTTCCACTGCAAACCTTTCTGGAATTTAACAGATAACAGTTTAAAAATATAGATTCGTGAGATGCTAAAACGTGCTAAATCTAATTGACCGTGAAACGTAAGAAGATTATAAAGAATAGTATATTAGAATAATAATAATTTCTTAATTTCCATCGACACTTTATCCGAAATATGCTAAAAATTTGTAAATTCGAAATTTACAGGAGAATACCATAAAGGTCTAAATATTATTTGTAAAATACATCTAATTCCTATCGTATTAAAAAACAACTCAAAATCTTCTCCCACCTCCGTTACAACCACAACTAAAACACTTAACGAGATTGTAATTCCTCGATCTTCGCTGCAATAATAACTACAAGTTCCGTCATATTCCTCGACACTTTATTCCAAATAAAATCGCTGCAATCTGCAAACTTCGAAATTTGTATTTACAAGAACGTGTAGAACGAAGTCATGAAAATACGCCCACGACTTGAACCCACCATAAAGGTCTAAATGTGATTCGTGAGATCCAGCTGATCCCAAAGCGTAGGAAGACCATATCGGGGAATCACCCCGAAAATCAAACATGAACTCGAACGAAACGTGTGGGTGTTTAATGGTACGTTTGTGCGTGTGTGTGTCTGTGTGTGACGGACAGGTCGTGACCTAGGCCGTCTTGAAGGGCAGACATTTTTTAATCGATAAATGGCCCCGCTCCTCCTCCTCCTCCTCCTCCTCCTCGTCCAGCGACACCCTGCAAGGCGCGCAGAGAGTGAGGTACTGATCTCCTGGCTAAAGAGCAGCAGCACGAGGGTGGGAGGGTGGGTTTCGAACCGGGTGAAACAGCCCGGGAGAGAATCGTGGAGGTGTACAGACGCAACTGTATTTCGCCGCCCCCGCGCCGGCAGCCTAAATAAAGGCCCATCCTTAAAGCGGACCGGCTCGAAAACATTGTTAAAGGGGATGGCGCGCCGAAACCCGCCGAGGTGTAATTTAACTGTTGAATTACGAGGGATTACACTCCCGCTTTGAAACGTTTTGCTCGCAGGTTTCGAGTATCTCCCGACTTTTCCAACCAACTGAATTGACTCACGTAACTTTCGCGGCGACGTATTGTTCGATTTTCGGTTTTGATGAATGAATGAATTCTTTCCTCGCCCGATTTTGAGAAGGGTGTCTCTTGATTCTTCAAGGATGTTCATTGATCTTCGGATGAAATTAATATCGCAGCTTCGATTGAAAATTAGTAAGTTTCAATTGAAAATATGATTAATTAAGGTTTTGGTATTTTAAAGCACGTATTTAAAGTACGTGTTGTGAGTCATATATGCATTATATTAATGTGTGCGCAATTTTTTTTGATTGTATCAAAAACAAAAAAAATTTTCAGAAGTTATTCGAAATTTTAGAAGTTTATTCATTTACGTAGTTCCTTTACGAATTAGGGAAAATTCTCACAATTTTTTTTTTTTCCTAAGGAATTTGAAGATTTTTAAAAATGAGAAGATTAAATTGATTAGAATTCTCTCTTTGACTCGATATTATTACAATATAAATTCGATTTGGTGGTATTTGATACTTCAGCGCATAATTTAATTTTAATACCTAATTCTAACTCGAACTCGATACATTAAAATACATATATATGTATGTATGTATTCGTTTAATCACTCGAACGAGAAAGTGTGTAATAATAAACTTTCAATTAATTATCGTTAAAATTTCACGCGACAATTGTTTTGTTTTCCCGTTATTGAACCGCCATAGAGGGTGGATATCTACAGTGATGGCGAAAAACTGTCGGAGACAGAAAAAAAAGTGCATCGAAGGGTGGGTGGAATATGATAAGGGGACGGAAAACTTGGGCCGCGAAACGTCAAAATATTGTTTTTCCATTCTTTTCGCGAACGACGATGGCGAGACAAGGTGGCGACGGTGTTTTTAGAAAAAATACAACCGCCCCTTTTGCCCGTGGACGTCGATCCTGTATTTTTTTCCCCTCGACCCCCTCTGCCATCCTGTTCCTTCTCTCGCTGCGAAAAAGAGAGATCAGGCTGCTTGCCTGAAAATTTTCACACGAAAACAATGCTCGGAAGCGAAATGTTCGATCATTCGAATGAAAAGTACAATTGATATGTTAACTCTGTACTATACTCTACTGTTTAATTATCAAAATATTAATGAAGTACATCACAATGTAGGTAGGTATCATATCATATATAATATATTGTATAGTTATTATAATATTAAGTTTAAAATTAAACATTGATATTTAATACTATAATACCATTGTGCAGTAAAATCGGAACCTTTTATCACTATTTTTCAAATATCTTGATATTCGATATTCAATAAGAATAATGTCTACTAGTAACTGAAAAACATTGACGGGCATTTTATTGCAGTAACACATAACAATTATATTATATCAAGATATTAGTAAAATAAAAACAAGAAGATTGCCATATTGTAGTATTATTCATTCTAATATATTTTAATATCATTCAATACTATTTAATATTCCAATTTTTTAATAAACGCAATACATCCTCGCCCTACGGCTTATCATTATGAATACAAGCTTACAAAGATAGACGTACTTCATCAGCCCCTAATGAAATCAACTTATCGATTTGCTGGGTGGCAGTGGGTGCAGAAGTTCGATCGCTTCGACTCATTGTGAAAGTCGTTTCCATCGCGATCGACGAAATAATTCATGGTACAAGTCAATCGTGCCATTACTTGCCAATCGCCGATTCATTCTCGTTCCCATTCTACTACTTTATTCCCGCGGAATCTTTCTCAGAATTAGCAGAAGCATCGCTAGAAATCATTTTATGTCATCTACGATCGACGTAGATAAAAGTCGACAAAGTGACACCAAGTAGGTGTTAACGAACGATGGATAACAACAATCAGAGGGACAGAGGCGAGAGGGCAGAGAAAAGGGAATGGAAAAAAACGTCAATGACTCGTTAGTGGAAATTTTATTGATAGTTTTATTCATGGGGCGACAGTCACCTGTTGCACAAACAGAGCAACGCGAATGCACTCGCTGTTAAGCCGAAAGCACGTTGCATTCCGGCCGGTGCATTGATTAAAAGCTCATCCCCTCTCGATGCTTTCGCTCTCCCAAATTTTCTCTTCAACCGGCAGAATATTGGTTGAACGAAGTAACGCTGGCCAATTGCTTTTGAACGAGGGGCAAAGTGAATTTTTGCTGGATGAATGAAAAGTCTCTGTATTATAATCTCCTTTCTTTCAGCTAGTTATCAATTGTTTTAATTTGTTACACGAAGTATTGAAGCGTTAAAATAAATTCAATCATTGACTGCAGAGGACTAAGAGTGAATAAAATTTTTGAACGAAGGAAGAAAAACCCTCGTCGCAACTTGTTGCAGATAACAACAATAAAACTCGGCGGTGACTATGGGGAAAAAGTTGTTTAGCTCAGCTCTCGAGCCAGAAAAATTGACGACTTGGACAAACAACGAGACAAACATTTCCCTCTTGACTTTTGTAAAATCGTCTATTTTTTTTTTTTTTTTTTGCTACGTTTGCCTTTCATTTTCTTCCTTTCTTTCTTTTTAAGGGAATATCTCGAAGAGAAAATTGTAGAAATATCTCCAAGCCAATGTGACAACTTTTCAAGTATTACTTGCAATATATTTTTCATTCGACAATTTTAATAATTCAATTAAACAATTAAGGATTATTAGGATGCATTTTTCATCAATCATAAGAAAATGGAACAACTACTTGGTTTCTTCTTTCAATTTTTACCGAGTATAAAGAATTACATACTTTCTCTTCAAGTGAATGAAAAATTTCGAGTAATACGAAGACTGAATCTTTTAGCAAGGTGGATATTAGTAAAGTAGATTCTTAAGTCTTTCTATAAAATTAAACGAGAACGTTAATTTTAATTAGCGAAGGATTTTGAGATGATTTGCGACATCTTGTATTCGAAGCAAGATTCTCGGATTTTTCGTAGGATAATCGAGATTGGTTGCTCGAAGGATGAACTGTGCTCCTGTTCAACCCCTAGAATAGGGGTTGGTAAACTGGCTGCGTTTCTCCCTGCATTACCCACTGAGGATAAGGGTGGCTGATTGTAGAAATTTTCAGAGCAAAACCAAACTCTTCCGCATCGTGTGGTGGTAATTTTCGTTCACAAAAATTCTCAAAAATATCAAACTAATTTTGAACCAGTAATCTAATATTTGAAATTGTAATAAGTAAAATCTTTATATTCTATTTATCTCTTATTTTATTACAATTATTTTTTTTATACTTTATTACTTCATATATATATTACTTTTATATTCTATTACATTATATTCTGTATCGAAATTTCCTACTTCACTCCCTGACTGAAAATTTACAATAAAAATTCTCCAACCACAGAAATACATACTAAAGAAACAGGAATCAGTTCAGAATCAAAGTACAATATTTTTAACACTACAAAATTAATAATACTATATTCGAATGCCTACCTGAAAACCTATAATAGAATTTCACAAAGCAATAAGAGAAAAAAAACATCAAAATGCGCGTGTAATGGCTGAGAGAAGATCCTTGAACTGCAATTTGTTTCACGGCGACCCTCGAGAAATTTTACTACACACAGATGAGAAATAGGAATATATCTTTGACACTGATTACGTCAGGACATTTGTATACAATCCCGTGTAAGCCATCTTGCAACCTTTGTTCCAAAGACACACGCTGACCCCGAATTTAATTCAGCCGGCCTGCTTTCACCGCTTGTCGTCTAAATGCACCGCGGCTGCAATAATATATGGCGTTAACCGATCATAACATCTGACTGCCAGCGTGAAAATTGCGACACCCGGTGGCGACAAGTGGTCGTTGTCGAATTTCGAAATGCCTCGAATTGAAAAAAATTCTTTCAACGAGATATTTCCTATTGTAACGGAAGATTTCGTAATCTTCTCGAAGCTGCAAACTATAAACTACATTTACGATTTTTAATTGCAAGATGAGAACTGGATTGAGATATAAAAATTTGAAAATTTTTATGAAAAAAACAGCAGAGTTAAGTAGTTAGACTAACTAACAGTAGCATTAAGAAAAATCTATTATTTGTCGCGTGTGATGATTAATATGTGTATTTTTTATACACCTATAATAAATATATTTTAAAACATAAAATGGGAAAGAATCTAAAAAAATTTCAAGGGGAAGAAGGATTTGAATGTTGTATTTACAGGAACAAAGTATAGAAGATAACATCATTGAACAACCTCGACCTCGTCGACCCACTCTAGAATCCCTGCAGCACGTGATCAGCAGGCACTCAACATCAAGTGCTGCTGCTTCAGGATGATACAACAGTACACCTGACTGACGTGCGCCAGTTGACCCCTGATTGCTTTACATTTTGCATCACCATTAACCCGTTGAATGCTATATCATATGTAAATGAATGACACTGTTTTCTTTTTCGTTTGTTTTTTGTTCTTCTTCCTTTTTAAACAACTGTATGCAAATCCGTGGAATTCACTCTCCATGCTCTGTACATGCAAATGCCATAAATAAAAACACTGTATGTACGAGAAAACACTATGCATAAGTGAAGTTTGAAAAATATTTGATCCACTCCAAAAGGTAACTAGAAAATGAGAAGAGAGAAAAATTATTGAGGAGATGTATCTTCGCTTACGTAGATATTATTTCAAATATATCTAACACTTTTTCTTTTATTCCGAATTTTGTACTTTTACCACGCAAAAGTTGAAAAATTTTGCAGTTTTCTCGGAATATAAAGTTCATAATTGAGAAACTGCGAATATTTGTGCATGTTTATGCGTTTATGGCTCTGATATTTCAAGATATAAGAATCTGCAGAATGTATAAAATTCGTATGAATATCTCAAGTCTAATAATCAAAGAATCATCCTGTTGAATTTGAAAAAATTCTCAGGGAACACTTCTGCATCGAGAAGAACTTTTCAATAAAAAAGATTGATTCAAAGAGTACCAAATTTAATTAATTAAAGAACACGAAATTGCTGCGTAAAAGACTCAATAAAATTACTAAATTAATTTAACCAACGAAAATAACTTAAGTCACATCCACAGACATTTTCTGCTCCAAAAAAAAAAATATCCGTTTGAAATGTTCAATTATTAAACGATTAAAAACACTCGAAAATTCCCAAACTGTTAAAAAGAAGCAAAGGAGAAACACAGAATCTTTCTCCTCCAAAAATTCAAGATTCAGATCCCCAAAGAGCTCGTAAATAACTCGAACGACATCCACGCATTCCTCCAGTTGCGGATAATTCGCACAAGTTAAAAATATCCCCCTTCGATTTCTAATTATCCCCGGTAAAAATCCGAACGAAATTGGCAGCAATAACAGAGACGGCGAGACGTGTCATTAGCAATGCAACCTCTCGATTCTTCTTCGATCGAGATCGCTTATCGCGCGACGTAAATCACCGCCGTTCTTCCTTTCAACCCTTCCTCCGCCCCCTTCGATCTTCCCTCTCCCCCCTTTCATGGGGGTAATTAACGCCTGAATCCGTACATCGTCTCGAACGATATTTCGAGATCAATCAGTTGCTCGCTTATTACCTGACCGTCTCTCCTTTTTCTCTTTTTCTTCTTCTTCTTCTTCTTCTTCTTATTTTTCTTCTTCTCCTCCTCCTGTCTTTCTCTCTCTCTCTCTCTCTCTCTCTCTCTCTCTCTCTCTCTCTCTCTCTCTCTCTCTCTCTCTCT
>NW_025110090.1:316466-319932 GCF_011392965.1 Frieseomelitta varia
CTCTCTCTCTCTCTCTCTCTCTCTCTCTCTCTCTCTCTCTCTCTCTCTCTCTCTCTCTCTCTCTCTCTCTCTCTGTCTCTCATTTCTAGCGAATTCACGTAATGAATCGTTAAAGACAGGTACGACGGTGCATTAAGTGCAATTTTGCTACTATGTAGTGGTCTGTGCACGTGGTCATTAACTGGCTCGTACAGCTCGGAAGACGGGAGGACGACAAGAGGGAAACTGGCCTCCGGGGTTACGAACGCGCCGGTTCAATGCCGAATCGTGATTGATTGGCAACTTGTAACCTTCGTTTGCATGTTAGATTGCACGCTTCGGAGTGCGCACGTCTCGGCCACGGCGGAGAAACTAGTCGACGAGCGAGTAACTTCCTTCTGAAGGACGTTTATGTAAATATAAATGGCGAGGCGATACGTACGTAAGTGAGACTTGACAGATGGACTGTGGATTTTTAGGAGTTTCTGAGACACCTGGCGACACAAAAATAAACGAAGAACACACGTGTACATTTACTATGGAGAAATATACAGTTGCTCATTTCGTACAAAATAGTTTGAACTTGAAAGTTAATCACAGAAAATAATTGTAATCAAATATCTCGCAACTTTTATATCCAGTGACTTCCATGAATATGTTCTCCATAAATCATGGACGTTAAATGTTATTTAAATTATTTTGTAACAACAACAAAGTTCAGTTAATTTCAAAGGCAAATGTAGTGAAGCATGATTCTGCATCATTCATTTTATTCAAAGATGCTTTTACGTCACATAGAATAGAGGATAAAAAAGATGGAGAAATGTAATGATTCGTACGTACTTTGAGATTCAACAAAGCAAAGGCACGGAATTTTAGAATAATGGTCATGCTAATACTTGGACGCTCAAACATTCGAATATTAAATGTTTAAAACTGTTACAACTTCGTAAAATAACATCGTGCAACAAACCTGAGTTCATTTTAAAGCTCGATGCCTCTGCTTTCAAAATGAACCATTCATTTTATTCTACGATGTTTCTTTATATCAGGATAGGGAAATTTTCTCTCGAAAATGCTATAGATCGTGGCATGTAAAAACACTGAAAAATTTAATGCCAGCAATTGTAGATTCAAAGGTTCAAAAAAAAAATTACTTGTAGAATTCTCCACAAGAATTCACTCACAAATCCGAAGGAAATTAGAATCCCAAGATCTCAATTGACGAACCGCTGATACCTGTAAGTTTGAGAATACAAATGTTTCGAAATTCGTATTCGAGATGACTCTAAAAGACTAATTTCCCAGAATTTTATCTCTCTCGCAATTACGAAAACTAATCGAATCCAATAAATCGTGGTATCATGATCAGCTTTAAAACTGTAAACGCGAAGAAAGAAACTGTTACGATCTTAGAATCTCGATCACTGACCTTCTAAAAACTCGAGGACGACACAAGTGTTTCGCAATTAACTACCCAACTCGTTCCTTGGTCTAGTCTGTAACACGTGGATAACTAAGATCTGGCAAAAACGGGCGGAGCAATTAAAGAAGCAAAGCGAATCGTCGCCGATTTTTTCATTCATCATTCGCTAACCCGTCGACGATAGTCATTAACGATCCACGAACATTGGCCGATCCGTAACGATTGAATCGCGGCTCGCCAACGGACGGTAGCAAGTAAAACGAATGACGAAGATGTGAAAATAAACGACCACGCGTCTGCAATATCGGCGAGTTATTTGCGTGCCGTGCACGCGATTTCGCTGCGATGGTTATTTAAAAAAAAAGAACGAGGGAAAAATCAGCTGTTTAATTGCAGCGTGGAAGCTTTATTGCGTTTCACCGATACCCTGAATGTTGATTTACGATAGGGACAAGTTTCATTCTCACTCCGTGTGCGTCGAAGTATGATTGATGAATTTAAATAACGCGAGATAATACGCCGAATGTTATTGCGTTATTCAAATGTTGTGCCAATTACTGTTGACAGATTCTGTTTTAATTTACCGATGTCATTATTTTGTTAATTAAAACCACTATTATCGACGGTTTTCCGTAATTATTTCCGTTTCTATTTTTCAAACATGGTATCAGCTCGTTGTTAACATTAGAACTGCCTATCAAAGTGATCGAAATGACCGATTTATAATTTCATTTTATATGGAAATTTTACATATTTATGACGTACATTTTACATATTTATGAAGTGTGTATTTAGATACTCGAGTGATTTTGAAACATGTTAACAAAGGCTTGTGCGCTCTTGTACGTTAAACGTAGAAAATATAAATGTGAAGCAAAAAATAATGTAAAATATAAAAAATAAAATACAAAATATGAAATACAAGTAATATGAACATAACGTAAAATATAAACAAAGAAAGTCGACGGATGATGCAGTAAGTAAACATTTCAAAATAAAAGAAAGACAGAGGAGAGAAGAAGAAGGAAGGAGAGAGCAAGGAAAGAGACGAATAGGCTACCAGATTGTATCAGCTGTTCGATCTTGGATCGCGAATTCGAGAGGAAAAGCCGCAGTCGTTTATACCACGGGGGATGCCATTAATCCACGGATTCTCCCCTAAATCTCTGGCTGCATGCTTCGGGGGACACTGAACGCGTTTCCATCCCCCGGAGAATCTCTGGAAAAGGATTCCGTGGGCGGACAGAAAGGGGGGACACTCCTTCCGGAAACCGGAACTCGGCGCGACTTAAAGACGCGTGCACGCGACATCTCTCTTACGATCGTAACATTTTCTTCATAATATCAGGCACGTGGCAATTATACGTTCGAGTTTCGCTTCATGTTTTCTCATTGACATCCTTCGATTGTTCGACTCGTCCGTTTTTTAAATTTCACTTCATTTCATTTTAGAAGGTAAAAGAAGATAAAAGTAATTTTTCAGGCTTGCAGAGAATAATTTTGGCGACGCAAGAATGGCAATCGCGAGCAACTGGGAATAAAATAATCTAACAATCTTTGAAACTGTCTTTGTATTCTAAATTAAACGTTTCAAATCTCTCGACACTTTTCTTACCATGATTTCTTTTCTATTTTCAATCAAACTGTTATTAATTCAGACCATCAAGTTTGTACATTCGTACATTCTTGGACAATATTAGGTACTAATGCACACGAACGAAGAATAGACATAACTTGAAAGAGAAACACCTCGACGTGATGATGAATAATCAGGTGCCATTATTTTCCAATGACGTAAAAAATCTGACTCTTATTATTTTCCATTATTAATGGAAAATAAATTATATCGATAGAAACAACAAACTATTAGTACTCTGTCTCTAGAACAAACTCACATCTCCCAATTTCAACCCTCACGACACTCGCGAGTTCTAAGAACTAACATGAACCTCGAACGATACAAGAACGAGTTCAAACAAACACACGCACACACACACACACACACACACACACACACACACACACACACACACACACACACACACACACACACACACACAC
>NW_025110090.1:320805-348304 GCF_011392965.1 Frieseomelitta varia
CACACACACACACACACACACACACACACACACACACACACACACACACACACACACACACACACACACACACACACACACCGTACGAATATACAGGGTAGATGAACCCTCGCTCGCGAGAGGAGACGTCGTCGAGAGAGGCCAACGAAAAATCTAGCCGAGAAACGGAAATCGCGTCGTCGTGGATGAAACGTGGTGCGCGCGGTCCACCCGCGGTCCACCCGAGAGATCTCGGCGGGAAAATATTTTCTGTTTTTACGTGTGTGAAGGGTCTCCTCCCTCCGCGAGAGAGGTCCCCGTTAAAGAAGGCGAAGGTGGGGTCGGCTGTTGCCAGCCGAAGAGAAGCTGCGCCGACGCTCAAAATTCCGCGGCGGTGCCTTTTGTCCTCCCGCGATGCCTCGCCTTCTTCTCCCTTTTTGCCACGGTTAGACGAGGCAGAAGCGGCTTGCCCTTTCTTCTTTCATCCTCCTCTTCGTCCTCTGCTTCGTCCCTCGGCGGAGCTAAAGGCAGCTCGCTGGATGACGAAAGACAGAGAGAAAGAGAAAGAGAGAGAGAGCGAAGAAGGGATCAAAGGGAGAGAGTATATCCCTCCGGTGTCTCTTCGTTCGACTCGATCGTACTAGCACGCGCTTGAGATTCGCCTTGAGATCAGGTCCGGGCATCAATCTCTCGTCAAACCTCGTCGACTAGTCGTAGAAATGCCGACACAATGCCCGGTTCGACGATCGTTCCCGTTCCCGGTGTCTCTTTCCCTTGGTCTTCCGCCGATCGCAGGCCGCGGCGGTGGTGTCTTTCGCCCGCGTTCCAGCGAGGCACTCTCTCTCTCTCTCTCTCTCTCTCTCTTGGAATTTCGTTCCGACCGAAGCGGCAGGCTTCTTCCTCTATTTCTATTTTCTGGCTGACCCGCCCCGCTTTTCTGCGCCCCGGTGAATTCCTTCGTAGCGGACGTCCAGGCGCTGTTCCCTGAAGAGGAACCAGCCAATCGTTTCGGAGCACTCGTACTCGCAACTTTCAGAGCTGGGAATCATCAGATTTTTCAATAATTCGAGCTTCGAGAAATCGGCGGAGTTCTGTATTTCTCTTTGGGTTTTCTCAACTTCTGAATCGTTGAATATTTGAACTCTTCGCTTTTTATTATTTCGAACCATTGTACCATTGGACTAAATTAGGTGAATTTCTGGACACCTTTGACACTTAAATTTTCGAGTATTCATATCTCTGAATTATTAGAAGATAATTGGATCATTCTTTGGAGAACTGAATCTTTGGATCCTTAAATTACTGGATCTTTGGATTTCTGGAATTTCTTTCCTTTTGCACTTTTAACTCTGTAAATGTCTAAATTGTTTGGATCTTTTGTTGAACATTTGGATCCTTGAATCTCTAGTTCTTTGAGTCACTAGAATCTTTGATTTTTATTAGATATTTGAATCTTTGAATCCTCGGTCCCCTTTGAATTTCTAAATATTTGAAGGGACTCTCTGAAATCTTTAAAATATTGAGCTTCTGAATCTCTGAATCATTAAATTATCATACCTTTAGGATTTTCAAATTTTTCAATCGATGCTTTCAATCAAAACTTTCCAGTATTTCAATCATCGAATATCCTCGAATCTTTATAATCGTTCATACCTTTCGATTCACAAATCTCTCGATCTCCCTGAACCACCAACTTGAATCTAGATCAACCTGCTAATCTAGATCGAGACTCTAATGGAGTCTAATGGAGCTTTCAGCAACTTCAGGCTGTTCGCGAAACTACGATCGTTCACCGAGTTGAACAATTTACGAGACCCGCAAATCGATTTGCAGGGAAACCGAAGAGTGGACGGCGTTACGTAAAAGTCGAGACGAGCGGAAGAGGAAGCGGTGGACAAAGCGTTCGGTCGGAGAGCAAACATCGCGCCGGCGAAAGGATAATGAGCCCAGTCGAACGAGGATCGAGGGCGGGTGTGTTACACGATTCATTCTGTAGGCCAGCACGAAATCTTTTCACGCCCGAAGATTATAACGGCGCTTCCGCCACGCGCGAATTCGTGCCATTGTTGGCCATTCAAGCCAAAGAAAAAAAGACGAGCAAATACCGCGAGTATATACAGGGTGTTGGTAAAAAACACTGGACGGGCGATGTGCCTTCAACGAGAGCCATAAAAAGCTCTTTTCATTTTTATTAGCGAAACCGCGAGACTTTTGTCCATCACGAGGCGAATTACCCCTTGCCTCGTGTTATGTTTGCATTTATTAATATTTATTAATTATCGACCGATAACGTTTAAGTACAGCTGCAATATATAATTCTTTATTCGCCGTGATCGAGTTCTTTGGAATTGCCGGAATCTCGAAATTAATTGGAAATTCGGTCCCCTTCTTTGCTCTCGGCGGTTACTTTATGGTACCATTTATAATACTTATTATACCTTATATAACGTCGATGTGACTGCAAGTTGAATAAATGTCGATGACGATTTAGTGATCAAACATTAATATATTTCGAGGTTTGCAGGTTTATTTTTTAAAATACTGACGATGAAGAACGAATAATACTTTGCAAGAAGAAATTGTAGCAAGTATATATCAATATATATCCGATATAACTGAATTAATAAATGAATTTATTAATGCTTTAGTAAGTAAATAATTATATTATTTATTCAAAAATTTTTGATGAAGAGAAGATCACGTTTTGAAAGAAAAGTATTTTATATAAATAAATGTCGAATGAAAAATTGAGAATTTTTATCAACACCCTATATATGTGTGAGTACATGTCCGTGTACGTATGTGTGTCTGTGTACAGACAATAATTGCAAGCATCGAGGCGAATCGGACGAGCTCGAGGATATTAGGCCGCAATTTTCGTATGGAAGAGGGCCCACGCTCGTCACAACTTTTTCATAAATCACCTTCATGCTACGCCACTACCGTCTGAATTTCGACCGGTTTCCTGGACTTTCGATAATCAAATAAAATAACAGCAATCCACCATACAGAGATACAAGCACCTTTCATCTTCGCGTTAATCGAAGAGAAATTCTTACGCGTCGACATCTGTCCATATGTTACTTCTAAGCATTTTGTTGTCATAATTACCAGGAATATTTTATACTAAATTTCTTCCAAAATTTTATATTTTATATTTATTTTATAGAAACTGCGAGTCTCTAAATTTATTCTTTAATTGCCGACAAAAATGTATTTCCTGAATAAATGTCGAATGAAAAATTTTTATCATTCATTGCAAACATGTTAATGAAGAATGTCACGGAAAATTTGTAGCTTTCTACAGTTTTATAATCAAAAGCATTGTTGTTACCATTCCTATCTGTTTTACAATTTTATTTCACGTATGTTCATGCAACATTTAGATTAAAAGATTAGAGTAGATTACTCGCATCTTTCTGAGACTCAAATTTTACGACAAAGTTTTATAATTTTCTTTTTTTTCTTTTTTTTTTCAGAACAAGAAACATTCAAATTCAAATTAACCGAACTTGTTTGAGAAAATTTCATATTCCGTGATTTTAAATTTTGCAATGAAAGGTATCACGATGTAATTATCTGAAACTGTAGAACTTTCGTCTGCTAGTCTCAGACGAAATTCACCGACAATCGTGTGTCATCGTACCTGCGCGCGCGATCGCAATTTATTGTGACAAGCTACAAAGTGCAAGATCAAATTCGCCGCGAGTTTATTCTTGCACTTTGGAGCCACGTATAATTCACGCTTGCGTCATCCAACGTCGATATATCTTCCGCTTATCGACGAATTTCAGACACGACTGCTATATCACCCAGTCTACGCATCTCTCTTCGTATCGTCGGGACAAAATTCCATGAAAAATTCGCAAAAAATTCACGATCGATCTAGGAACGGATACTAATTGTGATTTTTCATTTAAGTAAGAGTTAATAAAGATTTCCACGCATTTCCACGCAACTAGCAAACAAGAAAATTTCACAGACTAGTTATAACATTTTTTTTTTTTTTCGATTCCGCGGCTTTTTACGCAATTTCATATTTTCGAGAATATACATAATTAAAAGAATAGACAGAGCCTGGATAGAAAATTACTTTACATACCTATATTATTTTACAGAATATATTATATGTTACAGAAAGCACTTTACATACCTATATTATTTGAAATATAATTACTTTACATACCTATATTATTTTACAGAATATATTACATGTTACAGAAAGCACTGTGCTACAAATATTTTACATATTTTTACTTCTCTCAAATTCTTCATAAAACTCGCTCTACTCACGACTGAACATCGCAACGATCTAGAAAAATCTCGCGAAGCACCTGCAAAGCCCAGAAAAATATCGACGAAAGCGCAAACATCTATCTGCTCCCGTAAATCCCTGACTCATGATAAAGAACAGAGACACTGAGTATACGTCGTGAAAATCGGCCAAAAGTTTCGTAAGGAGCTAATAGCTCGCGGTGTGCCCCGGACACGCGTGTTCCCGTCTGCGTATACGAACACGTCGTGTAACTCGGCGGGCTAATGATGATGACACTCTTATTTCTCGGGGAGGACGCGAGTCATTTTTCAAAGGGCAGCCAGGGAGAAAGAGAGGAAGAGAGAGCTTCTGAACGTTTCCGAGGGGAAGGTGGAGAAGCGAACGGCCAACTCGCCGAGGGAAATAAGAACAACAGGACGGACAACGACGACGACAACGACGACGAAGATGAAGCAGAAGAAGAAGAAGAAGAAGAAGAAGAAGAAGAAGAAGAAGAAAAAGAAGAAGAGGTTTCTCTCCGCACGCAGAAGCTAATGTCCGGAACGACTCCTAAACCATTAGACGGAGAGAAGGGGGGAGAGGACGAGGAGGATTGCCCCTTTTCCACTCTGGTGTGTCTCTTCGCTCCTTTTCTTCCATGCAGTCGTGTTTCAACATGAACGGAGATAATTCATGGTAAAGAAAATTACGATTAGATATAGATACGTGGAGAATCCAGTGTTTACGTCCATTGGAAGAGGTGTGAGTTTCTTATTATTAGCTGCGCGAATTGGTTGATTCTTTTGATTGTAGTGTCATTTCAGTTTCATAGAAGAATTATTCTGAATGTTCAAATGCGAAATGTTTCTTTCTACGGTAGTAACGTTGTTGCGAGACAATGTTGAAGGAATTTCATATTTTTGCTCGATCATTTCATTGTGAACGAATTGTACACAATACATTAATAAATGAAATGAATTTTAATTTAATGTAGTTTTACTGATATGTTATACATGTTTTATATTATATAGTTACACGATATATTATATTATGTTTCATGCATTGTATAACATCGTGTACAGCATGGTTTATGATTTCCATATATTGTTCTGTATGATTCATTTGACGTTTCGTAGAATACGTATATGTTTAATGATAAAAATATAATATTTTTATTTTATATTTCAACTGTCATAAGTCCGTTCGTGTTATAAAATTAAGAAAAAGATCAATATTTGAGCAATTTTCCTAATATAATTGCTATATTTGAAAGAATAAACTTGCACTGTCATACCACATTATTTCTAATTTTCCTTTTTCTTTAGTCTCAATCTTGAGACTCGAATAACTTCCAACCAAAATTTGATTTCTTTCAAAACCTAGAAATAAATTCGCAGAATATTTCCTCTCGTAGCTCTTTCATTACTAAAATTTTACAGCCTCGTTCACAATGAAGTTAAACAGAGCTGCATCTCGGAAGATTAAAACAGGGTGAAGAGGAAAAAAGAAAGAGGAAAAAGAAAAATAGAAAGAAACGAGCGGTCGGAAAACTAATCTCGAAGCAACGATAAGGGATAAGGTTGAACGATGACAGAGGGAGGGGAGAGGGGAGACACGGAGTCGTAAAATGGACAAAGACACGGCCAATTAGGGGCGAAGTGAGCGTGCAGAGGATAGTTATTTAAATAATTGACAATGTTTACGAACCGACGGGACCACGGTCGAAACCAGGGGAATCGAATTAAACGGCTACGTATGGTGAATAATTAATCGGAAGACGGTTACTTAAACTCTGACCGGTCAGAGGGACAGGCCCCCTCTCGTTGTCACAATCGTTCGTACAGGTCCACAACTCGTTTTAGACGAAACATCCTTATCGATGTACTCATTGACGCGGTGACCGAAAGAAAAAAAAAAAAGAAACATGGTGCAATCTGTTGGGAAAAAATTATCGTCTCGAAACGATACGAGTGTCTTTCAACCGAAACGATTCGGATCCAGAAAAGAAGAAAAAAAGAAAGAGTTAATTTCCGACTGAATTCTATCCTCGTTTTATATCATACCACTGTTGCAGAAGAAATTTTTAATATAAGCTTCGAGATCTATGATTTGTCCAGTTTATCATATCTTAATTTGTACGATTTTGGAATTATCGTGGCAGAAAAATTGTCGTTTCTATATTCTGCAAGTTTTTATACCGTCTGAAACTTTTATACTGTGACGTGAGGAAGAAAATTTTTCGAAAAAAGTTGTACGATCCATGCGTCAAATAGAACCTATTTAAAAGATTCCTCAACTTTTAAATAGATCCCTAATACAAGTATCAACACGTACAAATTTGGAGCTTGCAAATTTCAATCGCGACTAGATACAATTACACCGTCCGGTGGTATTAATATTCAATCGTAAGAGATCGAGAGCGAGTAACGCAGCAGCGAGACTAAAGATGAAAAAAGGCTCTCTCTTCGGTGTCGCGGTATAATCCATCCACCTGTCCTATTGTTGTAAATTCCGCGCGAGGCGTAACAATGTGTTGCAACAGCCAGAAGACCAAAAGCCCAGAAGCGGGCAAAAATGAAGAAACGCGGCCAGCGTGAAAGTCTCTTTCGGGCGCAGCTGCAACACGCTGAAGACGAGGAGGCAAGAGGGGGACCACGCGCATACACACATACACACACATACACACAGCGGCCATAATAAATCTCCATTAGCTGCCGAAAATTCGGCGTACGTGCGTTTTGCCCAATTACCGTGCCATCCGCGTCTCTTCCTTTTCCCCGCGCGGACTCGACACGATTTTATCGGCCGCCTAATTGAATCGTCCGCTGGAAAACACCGCGAGCAAATAAAACCCCCTACGGGGGCGGCCTATTTTGTTGCTGAGGCGTCGTCGCGCGACCGATACACCGCCCCCTTCAATCTTTTTCACAAAATCCACGAGTAATTAGCGGTCGGCCAATGGCCGTTCCCTCTCTCTCTCTCTCTCTCTCTCTCTCTCTCTCTCTCTCTCTCTAGCGCGCGCGCGTGTGTCGAGCCATCTCGAACCGATTATTACTCGGTCGGAGCGTAAAAGAAGGAAGCGAAGAATAAAGGCAATCCCTTCATTATCGTGTAATTAATCCATTTTGGACCTGGCCCGCGGCATCGCGTTCGTATTAAAGTTTTTATCATTATTTTATTTCGTACAGGTACCTGTTCTTTCTTTCTTTTTTTTTTTCTTTAATCGCTAAATGAAAGATCGAAAAGCAATGAAATAACGCTGAGAAATGGTAACAGGGGATATTACTTGCGAAAGAAGTTCGTTATTATGGGTTCTAGTAACCGAGGTAGTCGAGAGTTAAAATCTTTCAGATTTCTTTCAGGTTTATTTATTGATTCGTCAGTTTGAAATGGGACATCCGCTGAAATGATTAGTTGTGTTGATATTGGAACTACCGATGATTAGAATGTGAGACTTGTAGGTGTCAGAGAGAACAATTATTGAAGAAGAAATTTGTAAAAAATTTATAATGAAAATATCAGGACCACGTTAATGGTCATTGTAGTCAATCAGAATATTTATATGTAATTTCTTTTTATGAAAATTCCGAGAAATTGCATAATATATGTATCCTACTTAAAGAATTCTATTCAAGGGTATTTTATTTTATCTGAACAATGTATTTTATTTTATCTGAACAATGTTCCACTGAATAAATTTGCATTTTTGAGTGTGAAACGTATCAAACATACACCAACTGCAAATTCTTCAGTCGAATTTTTATCAAATTGTTTCTCAAGAATCCCAAAAGTATCCTGCGTTCAGTTCCTAATAACTCTAGCAATAAAGAAACTAAGAATTCTTTCTCTAAGAAGAGAACGAATCTTCCCATCAAAGATCTTATTGATATCAAAGAACAAACCTCATACGTATTCAACAGCACGACAATCTTCCCACGTCCAATAATTTCCAATCATTCTGATAACAAAGAAACTAAAAATCTTTCAAGAAGAAAATCAGACTCAGCACCAAAAAAAAAAAAAAAAAAAAAAAAAAAAAAAAAAAAAAATTGGNAAAAAAAAAAAAAACGAACAATTTTGCAAGAGGAATTAACACTGCACGTTCGATTCCCTTCTCAACGAAACAAAGTCGTAGAAAGAAAGAAAGAAGATCATGAGCGAAGGGAGGGTTCCCTCGCTGGCTACGTCTTAAGACGGAAGTGCAGGGCAGAAACGCAGGGACAAGATAGATGTGCGTCACTTCCGGCCGCGACAGGGGGTGGCGTCTGCGGGGCGGCCACCCTCGCCGAGCGCCAAGGGCTCGCAGTTTTGCAGAATATAATTACCGAGCGAGCGTGCACGGGTTTCGGGAACCACCGATACACCGTCCTCGTTCTCGTCCTCGTCGTCGTCGTCGCCGACGGCACGAAACAGCTCACGCGCACGGAATTTATTCGGACCTGACAAATGAAGCCGCCCCTGGATCAAAGAGACCCATCGGAACGGAGAACGCTCACGTGACTGGCAGCCTTTCGTCAACCGTGTTAACTTTCCTTCCTTTTCCTTGAATTATTAACATCGGTTGGTTATTAACGATCGTTTTGTTCCTTGAACCCGTTGAGTGCAAGTTTACTCCTAGCTAGGTAATCAGGCAAGTTACTTGGCTCTTCGTTCGTTGTTATTATTATTACAGTTTTGTATCTGGATCACTTCGAATAATTTTCAATAATTTTATAGTCAATTGATAGAATAACTAGGCTTGTTAGAAGTGATGACATTACGATACATCGGGAGAGAAATTTTTAATTTCCCGAAGTTCGATGTTAAATTTTTAGACCTTTGATCATTTCTAGCACTCGAAAAGTTAATTGTGCATTTTTTTTTTATTAATCGTAAAGTAGTGGTAGGATCTTCAATTTGATCTGAGAAAATTGTAAATAAAATTGAAGTTTAATTGTAGGACAACGGATTAATTGACTACAGAAAGAGAATAATTGTAACGATAAAATAATATATTTATACTAAATATTAGTATAAATATAATAATAATATTGGTGAATATGTTATATACGCTATCAACTTGAATATTTAATATTCATGTAATTAATTATGTAGTGAAACAGAAAATACAAACAATAATATTTTAAAAAAAAACACACAATAACAACTATATAAATACGTCTCTTTCCCCTCGATCGTCATATATTGCAATAATCTAAAATTGTAATTAATATTCAATTAAGAAAAATATGACATAAAAATACGCGGAGGAAGAACCGCGGAATGTCGAGTCGAATCTGACCCAGCCACCAGCGTGCGTGAGAGTATAAAACCATTAGCAATTTCACAGTTAATAGAAAAACCCATAAAATTATTTTCTTTCGTCTCTGTTGAATTACTGATCGTGGTAATTCCTGAAACGTTCAGAACCGGGACTTAATTTTTTGCTTATTGTCTCTTTGCGAATTGAACCCGTGAACTTGAAGGAAAAATTGCAGTTGGGTTCCCGGAGCGTCGCATAGTCGGCACATTAAACCGAGGTGACGGCGGTGGGACTAACGGAGGTGTGGTTCTGCTAATTCCGTTTCATACTCCTAATTAAACCGCAAAAACGCAAAGGCAGGGCGTGGTGCACATGGGTGCAGCCCTATCTCTTCAAAGGGGTAAGGACCTGAAACAATGGCCACGGGACTCGCCATCGTAATCCCTGATCGAATTCCACGTCTGTGGTACTCGCTGGTACCGGTGCCAGCAATTTATACGTGTGTTTATACAATACGTGTATTTAAATTTAGCTAATTCCTGACTGAAGGTGTAGAATAAAACCTCATCTATTCTTTCTCCCACAACTGGACACTATGACATAAATATCCTAACATCCGCGTAATATATTTTCGCGTATCACGATTCTCGAATCTCCCAAGACACACTAGAACTTCTTCTAACCGTGGTAAAAAAAATCCGAAACCACAAACAGGTATATATCCCTTCATCATCCTGAAATTATCTAAAATCCGTTCCACCTTTCTTTTCATCCACCGTGGAGGAATATATTTTCACCAAAACCGACGAACGAATATTAATATTCCATTGAGTCACGTTCCGCCGCGGATGCAACAGTTTAAAAAGCCAGCCCCCGGAACGATTACGTCCAGACAGACATTACGCCGCGTGTTACAAGCCGACGAGATTATTAACAAGACGCTAATAATTCAATAATCCCCCCTCCCCTCCTCAATCCCCCGCGGGTTAAAATCGCGAGCTTCCTGCAAGAACAACTAGCAATCGTGCGGTCGTTGGAAATAACAGGCTCTACCCCAACCTGGAAAATAATCCCATAATGGTGATAATGACGATAGTCGGTAATTGCGTTCGCCCCGACGATTACGTAGTATCGCAATAATAATATTAATAACGATCGCGGTGTTTACTCTTGAGCGGATTACTGATGCTAGATCTCGTGGTTCGCACGTTAGAAAAAAAGAGAAAGAAACGTGCTCGTCTCGCGATGGCTATCAATATTCAATTATTCTTATCACTTATTACCGACGATTTTGCACATTCACCATTATTTATAGCAGTCGTGTACGGCGTAATTGCGCACCGATTGCTACGATGGACAGACGCACAGAGGCTTTGAAACGAACGCTCTGCCTGCTATTTAATTTTCTGTAAATAACGAAAACGAACGAGAAATTTTCTGCATTACCGATAATTTCGATTCTTTATTTTTTTTTTTCTCTCTTTCTTGTTTCAAGTTTCGTCGAAATAAGAACACCGACTGGTTTTTCGTTGACAGTGGGAATATCAGGAGGGACAAAGACAGATGAATGAGAATGAGAATTCTTTAATAAATATTTTGTGAGGATCACGTTGAAGAGTAAGTCCTTCTGTTCATTAAAAATGAGTCAAGTCCTAGTTCTAAATTCTGTAGAAAATTTAATGTGCGTTTTATGACAATCGTACCTTGCAGAAACAACAAGTGGATCGGAGAACGAACTCCAAGAGTCGCAACACGAAATATTCGAATAGAAATCAAATCAGACGCCGAGACGAAGAAATTCCGGAACGAATCAATTCGAACAACGTCTAGCGAGACCTCGTTAAGTTCGATAAACCGGAAATCCGAGTGGTGATCGACGTTGAACGGCGCCCGGTGCACCGTGTCGGTGTGCACGGGATTTTCTCGGTAAGGGCCAAGTCCTTGGACCGAGGCAGTTGCTCGAAATGGTCGCCCTGCGGTTCGGTAACCGCCCAGAGCGCGCACGCGATGCTCGCCGCGTTTCACCGGCTACGAGAGACAGTTATTGTTAGCGTGAAGCCGAAACTCGCCCTGACGAGGCATACGCAAACATAACTTCCTACACCCCCGACTCCACAACGACAAAGAATGAACGTCAATCAGAGCGTCAATCTCGCCAGTATCACTCACCTTTCGCGGGATCGAAAACCACGCTTGCTCCAACATACGCGGCTGCAAGGAATTTTTATTCTTGATATCGTCGAGGCCATCGTGTTGGTTCCCTTTTAGTCGCCTTCTACGACACGCAGGGATTACGTTGGGTCTATTCTTCTCCCGGACCCACAGGGAGGCTGCACGAGACACTCGATTAACGAAAGTCGAAAGTCGAGTTCCGATACCGAGGCGAAACAGAAGGATCGACGTCACTGTCCATCCCATCGCGAACATTGCGCAATGGAAATGAATGACGACTGATAAGAGAACAATTCGACGCGACAGTGTTGATCGTTCCAAGAGAAATCGAACGACTTTTTTTCGATAGATACGAAGGTCTGATTTGCACACTCTTTCCTTCGTAACACGGAAGATATAAAATATACACAATGCGCGTAATGTGGAAAAACGTGAAGAATATTGCAATAAGCAATCTCTGCATTGAAAGCAATTTGAATTCCATCAACACAAACGTTCACAGTCTAATCATGTCAATTAGCGAACAAACCTAAAAACGTGTAACAGATATTTCAAGAGAAGAGAAAATACTTAAACACGTAATTATTTATTGCATTGCATAGTAATTTTCCACCGAATAAATATTTCACAGATAACGATAGTCACGTCTCGTCACAATGTTCCGAGAAATTCCAAAATTTCTTTATATAACACATATAACACAATATACTAATAAGTTCTTCTAATAAGTATGCACGTAAATTAATATAAACGGATAAACATTCCAAACATTACGCGAAACGCAGAACAAGCCAACAAGCATTTATGTACCCGTATGTTAAAAACTATTGTACATAGATTAAAACACGATGCAATTAGATTAACTAGATGTATTCATTTTTTGATGAAATCAGTAATAATAATAATAATATAATTACATTCAGTGGCAAATATGAAACGATTAATTCGATAAACTGTGTTTAATAGAGCGTTGAAGAAATACGGAGCGCTGGAATTTCTCGCAACGAGCGCGCGACTAGATCGTTTTCTGGTTGGGAGGATGCTCGTTCACCTGTTGCATTTTCCACGGCCTTGCGAGTATATATCGCGATCGATAGTCGACTAGCCGGTACTCATTGAGTCTCGCGTTATCGCGCGTTTTTTCATAAATTAATTATGCATCGGGCCAGACGATGATTAATAAACATGATCTCGAAATGGCAGACACGATCAGTCGTACGAAGAGGAACGAAGAAGGATTCCCTTCGGGCGATTCTTATGACGTGAATATTTCGTAACATGAAATCGACCGACGCGCGTCAATTGCATACGTGACACGATTTAAACGCACATGATGACCTCCGTTTCACATGCAGATGCAATCCGACCGAGAATCGAATCTAATCCTTGATCACACAGTGTCAACTATTATGTAGTTAATTGAGGTATCACAGTCTGATCATTCCAATTATTCACTCAGTTTCTTTCTCAAGCCGTTTCGTCCTGTTGAATCCTGTTGAATTTATTCGAACGGGGAAATCCCTTTTGCGCAAGCAATATATTTAGGAATGAGAAACAAGAATGAATGTTAAACAAGAACGATTCACGACAAAAAAATGATTATCGATTTATATATAGCATAGAATAGATGGAACTTTAAAATATTATAATATCTTTTCTTTTTCTATAATAATTGTTTTGTTAAAAAATAATTCTTTTCTATTTACGTTCCACAGTAATATACTATAATATACTATATTATGTAAGTTTTTAACTATTACTTTTTATATAAAAATAAATTTTATATAAAAAGTTTTTAACTATACTTTTTATATAAAAATTCAGTATATTGTGTTAAATTCTGTAATTGTTGTTCCAATTGCAATGTATCCAATTAAAAATTATAAAATCAACTGTATTCTTACTTCCTAGATCTCGACTTTCGAATCCGATTAATTATAAAGTTAATTATATTCAAGAAGTATTTCCTAAACGTTGAAGGTTTGGACGTTTTATCAATGAAAAAGAAAATTAACGGTAGCAAAGATCAAACTGCATCTGCGTGAAACCAGCTTTATATCGGGACAAAATACAATTGGCAGACAAATGCGAAACAATGTCTTCAACATTTTTTATCGAGTACTTCAACTATTTTTATTAGGCGCGAAGCAGACGTCGGAATTTTACTAAAAACTGATAATCCGGCCGTCAGTTTTCTTCCACTCTGGTCAAGATCTCGTTTTCATGCGACTTCAACATTTCTGTCCAACATGCAACGACATTTCTGTCCGATGTTAACAATTTTTTTTATTTATTACTAGAGAACTATTGGCAATTTAACTAGCAAAAAAAGAACGAAACTAATTAAAAATTACAACATGAATAGTGGTATGAAGCATATGATTAACGTTACAAACAGTATCGTTAAATATTAAGATTAGTCTGCGAATCATTATTAAATCTTAATGTGTTCGTAAACACGGTTAAAGTAATTAGCCTGAATAGTAATTTGTTTCCATTATTAAACGTTATAAGAGATAGATGTTTCATTTTCTATACTTTACATTTTCCACATAAATGCATATAAATTTAGAACTTAATTAGTAACTCAGAGGCACAGTCAGTAATTAACCGTTTAAGTACCTTGATAACTTTCACGAAACGTACACTTGCAATGAACATCTCTGTAACTTTTCTAGATGTTTTCAAATCTTCTTCAGTATAATCACAGCACTATATAACGCAGTGCTATATAACGTAATAAAAATAAACAGTTTCGTACCACATGAATTTTATTTCTTCTCAACTCAAAATTCACCTTATTTTTTTATTGATTTTATATCGATTCAAATATTCGAATTAAATAAAAAAAAAATAAAAATATTCAAATAAAATGGTTCGAACGAGTCCAAAAACTTTGACGAACCACCGTGATTGTATTTTCTAACAATCATATTTAATTCCAATGATGGATAATACTTTCCTACTCGAGTATTTTTCACGCGATAAACTCCCAATGAAGCAAACAAAAATAATCCATTCGCGTGTCACAATTCCCGACTGTTATAAATCGGTATCCAACAGCGAAGACTCGTTAATTCGTTAGCCATTATCCTCTTTCGCAAATGCGCGCTAACGAAACGAGAAAAAAATTCAGCAACATGGCCTCTGACAATAGGCTTTCGCAAGTGTGTCCTAATGAAACGACGATGAGAAAACTGACCAGAGATAGTCTACTCGCTAATCTCTTTTTGCGAAATTCTCTACGTCGCATTTCTTTTCGAGGGAATAAATAAAATTCACGAGACGGTCACGAGATAGATAGATAAATGGCGGATTTTTATTGCAGGAAATACGCGGTACCGTGACCTTTGATGTCACGAGTAAAAAAGGATTATGGGCACGCGTGGCTCCTACCGATATCAAGAAGCGAGAAAAAGAAACACGGTTTTTGTGTCGTTTCTTTGACGAACTCTCGCGAGATTCGCTGCGTAACTTGGTCTCGCGAAGAAAAAAGATAAATAAATAGTATTTCGGAGCGAACGAAACGCCTTTTATCTCTCGACTGTCTGACAGATGGAATCGTGAATATGAAACGCTCTTCCCAATCGAATTTTTTTTTCATTCGGAACATTTGTGAAGATTTGTGAGCTTATTAAAGAACTGTTTCAAGTTAATACTTAATAATAATAATAAAATTTCCAATAATATTTAATATTTTAATTTACAGTAACTGTACTGTAAAATTTAATTTACAGTAATTGTATTATTAAACCAAAGTTTGTTCTTGAAAACTTGCAGAATAACGAGCAAATTCCTTGTCAAATATCTTTGACAACAGATAAAAGGCCACGAAACAAGCAGATCGAAGAAAAGAAACGACGAAGAGTAAAGCAAACGTTGATATTTAGAAACGTTCAAAAGCTTCGTTACAATTTTTCACGTTTAAACCACTCGTCGCGTTTCGACGGCCGATGCCTCGACCCCCGAGATTCTCGTTGCCTCTCTTTTTTCTTTTTTTTTTTTTTTTTTTTGCAGCCCGCATGAAATGCGTTTTACTGCCTTTGCCCCGGTGTTGCAAAAGGATCAGCCACAAGTCGAGCCGGTAGATGATGGAGGTGATGAAGAAGTAAACGAAGAAGAGGCGGAAGGTGGCCGAGTAAGACATAAATGGCCCCCCCCCGGTTCTTCCTTCGTTTTACTTAGGTACACACTTTCGATCGACCACACTGACTCTTTCCTTTCCATACCTTGTCCCCTGTCCACGAGTCCTTGAACACTTTCCACTTTAATACTGATACTAGATACATATCGATACTTGATATTCTATTTTTCGCAAAACAATAATATTTTATATTATTTTCATCTCATTCCTCATTCTATTTTCGACGGCCACTCGATTAATTGGTGATTTTTCGTAAGCCAAGCTGATAAATTTACAACCAGCATGTTGGAAAACACGCGAGATATTATACAATGTAGAGTACATGTAAGCCGAGTGTTTCTTAATGCCTGTTTTATCTGCGGGATTTATGTGAATGAGCGTCTCTTGTCTTGCAGTAAATTCAGTTCGAGGGCAGATGTAAAGCCTGATATCACGAGATATATTGTAACGGCAGTTTTCTTCAAGGGCTTAGGTCGGAGTTCAGAGATCAGTCGTGATAACGAGGCTCACTCGATACGTGTCCGAAGGAGATATAAATTTCTCCACAAGATGTCTGACCTTCGAATAATAATTATTCTCATCCAAAGATTAGAATCTTGAAAAAAAATTATATATATGTATGTACACATATACATATATTCTCTAAAACAAAACGAACTCTTCGTCACCTATTTAGTTCTTATTAATAACAGTGTTTTTTCGCTGGATTGGATTTTCATTGTCAACAACGTATATAATTACATCTAGAAATTTAATTCTCTCTTGCATTTTGCGTTCTTCGTGACTGATGTTCACAGTACGACGATTGCAATCTGATTGGCAATGTAAAGATGCCAATTTCCTCAAGGAAAAATAAAATGAGAAAGAGAAAGTGATAAATACACAAAACACTCGGGCACGATTGAATAAAACTCTCTCATTCGACGATTCGACCCTTCTCGAAATGATTCAACGAGGATCCGACGATCTCGATCTGATTTCGATCTGATCTCGATCTTATCTCACGTTCTCCTGCTTTCGTCTCGCGCGCGTTATTTTCTGCATGAACGAGTCGCAAACACGTCGAAAGTGCGTTTCGGTCGACGGCCATAAAAATCGGCGAAAATAAAAGAAACGAAACGACAAACCAAAGGGAAAAGAGAGAAGAGGAATCGGTGGAACTGCACGCGGAAGAGGACTTCACCTCGGACAGTGAGGCTTGACCTTCCTCTAATTTTTTAACCATAGTAAGCAGAGATTTCTACTTTATACATAAGTGTACGTTACAACTCTCTGTAACATCGTGCAACGTGAAAAATTACACGTTTATATTCTATCAGTTGGACTTTGTCAATACCATTACAAAAACGAATGATTTATGATGATTATTAATTGCTAGATTTTTAAACGGAGTAAATAGCCACTACTGAACTTCGTTTACTTGCAGAAGGAAATTAATTGTAGTTATTTATTCATATAATGTTTTTCGAGAAACATGCTTCATCTCTGTCACGCTAAAACTGATCCATCGATTCGTAATATTCGATTCTATGAATTTATAAAGACGCAGAAATACATGAAATATAATAAATCTTATAATATTTCACACGTGAAATAGACTTTTGCCTAGGATCTCGCCTTTCAATTATTTTCACAGAAATGTGAATTTATATAAACTCGACAATCTAATAATTTACAGAAAGACCAAAATGTGTACTATCAAAACACGTACCTGCATTAATTAATATTTACAAATGTGACACGTCGCATACGCGTGTTTTGATACACGTCGAAAACGTGGTAATCTCCAGTAGAAAGCTCGATTAATTTGGAACGATTGCAACGCGGTGGAAGCCGGTTTCTTCGATTAGCCACGGGAAAAGAAATTATTCGAGCGAGTTGTTGCCTCTGACCGCAGAGACACCAGCTTCTCGGAAGCCTGTGGCCTGCAGATCTACAATTTTCAATAATTATTTCCAGTCCTCTCTCTCTCTCTCTCTCTCTCCCCCTCTCGGCCGCTCCACTTCCACGAGGCAAACGACGAATAATTTGTGTGGAAGAAAAGAGAAAGAAAATCGAACGAGTTTTACCGTGAAATAAACGGTCGGACACCGGACAAAGAAAACTGCCGGTCGAACGTGAAACAAAGTTGCACGCTGTTGAAAAGGAACGAGTGATAGCGTGTAGCACGCGGTGTAACGAGCGACGATTCGTTCATCAACGAGTTTTCCATAGACAAAAATACAACGTGATGCTTGGTCTTTGTGGTGCACACACCTTCGTTTCCAAAGGAAGTGGCTGATTGCAAGGCAGATGATCGGATGGTTGTCAGCGAGAAGCAAAAATATACTTCTTGCTAGACTGAGCAGGTTTGCGCATTTGTGGGAAATTTAAGAACGCAAGAAATACTGAAAGTACGATCCTGTTAATACTATATGTAGAAGCGATGACGTAGAAATAGAGAAATCATAGAAACACTACGCAAAAATAATTATTATTATTAGAAGAAACTTGACTGATAAAAGTGACAAGAATTTTCACGCAGTAATCACGTCGTAATCACTTTTATGAAATCTCGAGAAACTGAAAAATATTCCTAATGTAATATTCCAATAAATTGCCACTAAATCGCAATTAATAAAAACAAAAGAAATTTTATAATACTTATAATATTTATTAAAGAGAACTGTATAGCGTGCGTGTAGCAAAATTTTTCCAACAGAAAACCTCGTATTTAACAAATTAGAATGGAAATCAAACGAACCGAGGGATTCTAAGACCTAGCAAAAACCAGAAAGAAACGTGAATTCCAACCACGAGAAGAAAAGAACGATAGGGAGCAAAAAGAAAGAGATCAGCGGCAGTAGAGGCGAAGAATCGAGGAACGAGAGAACAAAATAAAGCGGGACGAACGCGAAAAGCAGCAACACGTTGCGATCGAATCCGCTTCCGAGGGACAAGAAAGCGACTCCGAGGGAAAGAGGCACGAAGAGAAGAAACGGCGTAAGAGAGAAGAGAGAAATCGGGAGGTGGTGATCGGTGCACGCGCCTGTGGCGAACGTGATGATTGGCCCCCGAAAGCAGAAAAGGCAGACATTAGGCCCTTGGCCTCCAGATGTGCAGATCGAGGGCCCAGATTAAGCTCGCTGCTCCATTAACCTTTCGCGCGCCAGAAGAAAAATACGTCTGCCGAAATTGCCCAATCTCTCTCTCTCTCTTTCTCTTTCTCTTCTCTCTCGAGTACCGGCGATTCTTAGTCCCTGGTTTCCAGATTATTAGTTTCTGGTTTCTAGACTTTTGGTCGCTGGTTTATAGACTCTTGGTCGCTGGTTTCTAAACTCTTGGGCGCTAGTTTCTAGACACGATTGCTATTGTTGTCACGGCTTGAGATTAACAATAGAATTCGTTATGAACGAGGATTGAGATTAATATGTCCTCTTCTTTTTTAAGGACAATTCTATTCGATCTTGTACATTTCGTGTAGAAGAATGTTTCTGTGGAGTTTTTATAAAAAGTAATGCTACATTTTTAAAGACACTTTTGAACAGTGTTCTCGTGGAACAGATATTTTAGAATCTGTACATGATAAAATTTCTGCGACTAAAAATGTCGCGTTTTTACAGATTCGAATGACTTTTGTGAAATAAAAATTTCTATAAGTGGTTCTATTAAAAGGTAGATATGTATCTACTCTCTGTTATATTCTATATTTTCCATCAATATTACGTAATGTATAATATACCTGCTAACAATAAGTATTTCAATCTCGTCGATATTGAAAATTCCTAAAATTTAGTTGGAGCACATTAGGTGCTCCAATATTGCAAATTTCTTTCTAAAAATTTTCCTAGAAACTCGAGAACACATAATAATTCCTAGAATTTACTGACCATTCCTAAAACTCAGAAGGAAAAGTCAAGAAAAGTATTCCGATATTAGAAATTCCTGTGTAAAAATATCTCTCTTAATTTTTACAAGTGTAAAAGTCTTCCGACTAGCTGACAATCGAATTTATTTTATACACTCAATTATATTTTAACAATCGTTTCGTGACACCTGTTTCATTTATTAAATACTAAATACTTTTTATACCTTAGATATATTCAATTTTCAAATACTGAATTCCAACATTTAATGGAATTTCAGCAACTCCCTTGCATTTCGTGCTTAGTCCACAAGTAAAACGTTTCAAAGCGAGTACAACTGTAAACGTAAAAACGCGAGAAAGGAATACAGAAAGCAACTTTCCACGAACGCGTAAAAAATCCACGACTTCTTAAAACCAACAGAATTAAGAACGACTCGCTTCCAAAAGCCAACCGGACGACTATTAAAACCCCCCTTCGAAAACGTAATTCCCCCCTCGTACTCTCCTAGAAACCTCATCGTGATCTAGAAACGAAGACCCCCATCACCAGAGCGGCCGCCTTAGGAACACAGCCTCCCGAAAACCTAATGAACGACCGGGCTTCCGTGAGACGGCAACTTTCGAAAAAAGGAAAAAGAAAAAGAAGAAGAAGAAGAAGAAGAAGAAGAGGAAAGAAAAAGAAAAAGAAAAATTCGAGCAGAAGGCACGCTGGACGACGCGAGCGGACCGAGCGTGCAAGAGAAGGAGAAATTCAGGTTGAACCGAGAAGGACGCCAGAGGAATCCATTCACCGCGGGTAATGAGGTCCTCGCCACCAGGAGGCATGAATGAACTCTGGAGAGAGGCGACCGCGAATCGAAGAAGAAGAAGAAGATCACAGGCGAAAGAAGCAGAAGATAAAGAAAGAAAGAAAAAGAGAGAGAGAGAGAGAGAGAGAGAGAGAGAGAGAGAGAGAGAGATAGATAGAAGATGGAAAGAAAGAGAAAGAGGTAGGAGCAAGATGAATCTCCCTGCAGGATATTGGAAATACTTGAGGGCTGTTCAACACGGGGGCCATTTAGGGGCCACGCCACTATTATAATCGAGTTCGACACGAAGCATACGCAATAAAACGAGCGAGACACGGCCTAGACCGCTTGATGGACGTTGCCGAGAAGACGTAGGAACTTCACCGAGGCCAGCAGAGTTAATAACGCCCCCGGGTTTCCGTCGAGTCTCCTTTTTTGCTTTTAATTGGCCACCTGAGATTTCAATTTCGACCGATATCGGAGGGAGAGGCAGAGTATGTCTGTTTAATCGGCGCCCAGCGCCGATCTTATAGCGGCGTGCCACGCGTGAGATCGTGCCTTGTAATTGTTTGATGCTACGTAAATGTTTTCCCTCGATTTTAATCATTCGGAGGACTCTCGCTGAATTATGTACCTTGCAAATATTGATCGATTAAAGAATTTACCTAGACTACGGTAATTCTGAATACCTATATTTATAATAATTCTAAAATTCTAAACAAGTAATTCTGGATATTAATCTCGCGACTGGTTCTACATCGCCCAAAATCTAAAAAAAAAAAAAAAAAATCCACTAAAATCCATTTCTCATCTCTGAAAATCACGAAGCTTCTTACACTCGAACCCTAAATTAAAAAATTTACCTAAAAACAGAATAATTCTAAATACCTATTACCTATATCTACAACAATCCTAAACCTCTGAATACAAGAAACACAAGCAATTCTCAAACTCGCCTAATATCCAAAAGGATCCATCAATTTCCTCCAAGTGAAATCGGAGAGCTCCAAACGGCCCCGAGCCGAGGACCAAAGCACGTGGCAACGAGAGGACGAAACGTTCCCGAAGGATCGTCGCGATCGTGACGATTCCGAGAGATAGAGAGAGAGAGAAAAAATAAAGAAGAGAGGGAGAGGAGAGGAGAGGCGCAGAGGAGAAAAAGCGCAAGAATCGCGGTGCCAGATAGTCTGGCAGCTATTTTTTCCCGTCATTTCTCGACGTCATCGGCAGATCCACCCCGCGACCGCCGCCAGAATTCGTGTCGTGTCTCTTCTCCTTCGGGAGCCTGTGTGTCTCGTTCTGCTGCTCGTCTCTTCGTCGAGCCACCCCTCGTTCGCGTCACAGGGAATCACACTGACAGCCTCTGATTAATACAATCCTTAATACCATCTCTCTCTCTCTCTCTCTCTGTCTCCTTCTCTTTTGCTGGGATGGCGGCAAGGGGTGGCTCTCTCCAACAGTCGACCAAGCCAAACGAGCGAACGCGTTTCTGGAACGAGACTGATGTACGATCTCTTCCTGTCCGCGATTAGACCCGTTCCTTTGACTCCGTTTCCCGAGCAGCGGGTGGAAAACGTAAGTCACTGTTTTCTGGACCTCTGTTGTCACTCTTCACCGAATCGATTCTCTTTTTCTGCAGGTCTCAATGTCGCGGAGGTGTCTCTTTGCTTCAGGTTGACGTTGAGGAGGCTTCGCGCGAAGGTGTCGCTCGATTTTTGTATCGATTGTTCAAATTACGGCGCCAGTTACGACTGTGGAGAATCTTCATCTCGCAATCAGTTGAGACGACGAAATATCCAAGAAAACGCTTTGCGTTTCGTTTGATATTTGTGTAATGAAATTTCCACTGCAGAGAATCTTCGTTTCATTTGAATTCACAGAAAGTTTTGTGTCGTTTCAATCGATTTTCGTGCAATGAAATTATTGTTAGTTCATGGCTGTGCCAGATGTGGACAGATATGCATATTTTGTAAAATATGTATATTTTTTTTCTTCTAGATTTCTGCTTAAAAGTTGGGGGTACAGTGGAATTTCAAAAGAAACAATCTGATGTTCCTTGCAAATAATTATAAAATATTTAATTTATGGCAAAGTATCGAAACTAGAAGTTAATTGCATTCAGAAATTGGAAACATGTAATTACAATATTCGTATTTCTCAGGAAATTGTACGAAAATATTTAAATTAAAAGTTAATCACATTTTAATTTAATTATTAAATTAAAAGTTGTCCAAAAAAAAGAGACAATTGTTTTAACAAGTATCGAGTCTCTTTGCAAACTTCATTCTGTTCAGAACGTCGAGTTCTTCTCAGATAAATATACTCCACTTGCAGAAGATTAAGCTACGTCGTCATTTGCCGAAAAGGCTGACGAAATGACTGAGTATGTTTGAAAGATCGAGACAGATAAAGACGCGGTACACGGCGCTAGCACGCATTTTACAACTGTTTGCCGATAATCGGGCTGACCTTTGACAAGATGATTCACGACCGACGCGGATGATCGTACATCGCGCGCTGCCGCATGATACCCGGGTTATTTTCCCGCTATCAACCTCGGCAAAAAACTGATTGCAATTTGTCTTCGTAATTGAGCGCGGAATTAGCAATTAAAAGGGGGAGAATTATTATCTCGTATGAGTTCGAGCATTGTTCCATATTGCATCGACGGAAAACTATCCATGATCGGGAAATTCGTTAAAAAACTATCGCTTCCTTGAAATACCAAATAACTAGCAGTTTTGCTCCTCGGTAAAATAAAGTCGTAGAAAATCGTGCGTAGTGGTATAAAATTTTACAAGGTCTTCACTCCTTTCCAGTCAGAGACATGGAAATATTGTAACTTTCTGTGACAGGTACTCAGAAATTTTCGAATTTATTACGATTATTAAAATTATATTCATGTATTGTCATACATTTCGCACTGCACTGTAGAGTAATTTGAATTCTCATATTATATTAAAGACTTTCATCGTAACCATTTCAATCGAACAATCGACAAAGCAACAGATTAACGATCTAATAACCCGCAGGGATATTAAAAAACAAAGGAAACGAAGAAAAAAAAAAAGAAGTCTATTCTCACGGAAGACCTAGTAGCTATCCAAACCAGAGCATCAGCCCAGAAAACGACGCACTATCATCGCCCGAAAAGTCAATGGCAACGCCGGTAGCCGGCCAAGAGATCAAGAATCCCTCACGTCATTCCAGAGATCCGTCGGCGTCGGCAGCATCCGACAAGTTGGCTCTCCCTATTGCGTTATAGTGACAAAGACGATCTCCTCATAGCGACCTACGGAAGAAGAGGAAAGAAGAAAAAGACGAAGAAGAAGAAGAAGAAGAAGAAGAAGAAGAAGGTCAGTATATCGCTGCCATAAAGAAGACCGAGACACCGACGATAGAGTAAACGAAGAAGAAGGAGGAGGAGAAGAAACATAAAGAAGAAGAAGAAGAAGAGGAAGAAGAAGGGGGTGGTTAGCCAAAGGGGGTCCATGGCATTAGTATAGCACGCCGGAATAATTGGGTACAGTCTGGCCGGCTACCGTACGTAACGTCGGCTCCTTTCAAGCCCGACAGCAGAAGAGAGAGCTCTCTCTCTCTTTCTCTCTATCTCTCGTACTCATCCCTCTTTGGTCCTCATATACTCGTGGACTGCGCGCCGCGCCGGCAAAAAGATCACCGAAACTCGCGGGGAAAAAAGAGAGCAGAAGAACTATAGCTGGACTACTGGACGGAGGTATATGAGAAGAAGGAGGATCCGTGCCAGGCAGAGGGACAAAGAGAAGCACAAGACGTGAAGAAAGGAGAGAGAAACACGTCTCTCGCTGTATTCTTGCGGTGGAAACAGGAGCAAAAGACCAGGGCGCTGGCAACGCAACAGCAACCGGGACAGAAGAGAGAGAAGACAGAGAGAGAGAGAGAGAGAGAGAGAGAGAGAGAGAGAGAGAGAAAGAGAGGTGAACAAAAGCAACGAGAGACCAAACGCCGAGGCTAGAACAAAAGCAACGCGACCGGCGCAAAACAACTGACGAGTTGGAGAACGGGCAGAGTCATAACTGTCTCGATGCCCAGTGGCGCGGATGTCCTGCAAATACGAGCTCATTCCGTTGTCTTTCTCTTCGGTTGTTCCCTCTGTTTCTCCCTCCTGTTCCCTGTTCTTCGTTTTGGAAGCGTTCCTTCCATGGGCTTGCCTGTTTCTGGCGGCCGTGTCCCGCGCACTCACAGCTCGAGACCAAGCGCGTCAGCGTTAACTCGCTTTTCCCAAACACGCGAGCGCCACCCTTCCTCTTCGTCGGATTCTTTGACGGATTTCCTGGTCCCTCCGTGGAAAGCAAGCTTCCCCGCTTCCGGCTCCGGACGAGGCCCTAGACTTCGCAGACTCGTTTCGGGAACAAACAGTGAATCAGACTTCGAGCGTGAACGTACGCACGAGGGAAAGTTCTTCCAATAAAAACTTCTGTTGGACGTGTTGAAGATTACTTTTCTCTTCCTTTTTTAAGATTAAGAAGATTTGGATCTGTTTCAACGGGGTTTTGGTGGATTGTTTTCGGTTTAATTAGAGAAGAGAGAGAGAGAGAGAGAGAGAGAGAGAGAGAGAGAGAGAGATTATTCTTTCTGATAGAAGTGTTAAACTTGAAGTTTGAATTTTGACTTCTAATCCTGTGTGCTTCTCATGTTACTTTTTCCATTAATTAAAAGAGAAGACTGTTGATTATTGATTTTGAGTGTAGATATAGAAATTAATATTTTAATGTTAGAAATTAACACTCAGGTAATGCCTCTTCCCTTGTTCTACATAGAAATCTTGAACGCAGAGTATTGGACGTTAGAGAAAATTTTTGCAACTAAATCGTCTTGTATCTACTTTGGTTTGACTGTGGGTTTTGTCAGAGAAATGTACTTTTTTCACATACACTCTGTTAAACGAGCGAGATGTTGATTGCTAGTTTTGAATCTTGAATCAAAATCCTGGCGTGGAGTAAGTAATTCGTCTTGTGTCTATCTCGGCAGTATCTCTCCCTTATTCGTGGCCTCTGATTCGTCCGATTCGACGAACTCCGCTGTGCGCGTCCGCCGGAAACGTCCGTGGAATTTCATCCGTTCTGGGCCACTGCACGCTTCGCTGGAGGATTCTTTTCCCTTGCCACGGATGCACAAGGCGCCCGTGAAAGGTTGCCACGACGGCGTGCCACGGCTAATAACTTTTACCAAACTTCTTTGGCAAAATATCATCCGTCGCTTTCGTCCTTTCCCCATTACACATTAATCGATTACGCATTAATACGATGCAATCTTGACACGTTTCAAAATTTTAAGATGCCTTTAAAATTTTAATAGTAAAATGTAATATTAAATAATCGATTTTAAGGGCGTGTAGAAATTGTAAAGTTTGAAATTGAACAAACATAAATACAATTGGTATTTTATCTACTGTCAAAGCGAACCGTGAATTAACATTGAAGCTTCGGTGTTTGATTCTTCGAGACAGAAGAAAAATTAATCATAATGTTAATATTCGTCGCTGTTAATAAGTTGTCCTAAGAACAGAAGTAACTTTTTATTGATGTAAAAGAAGTTAGATTGGAAAAAAGAAATCAACGTTTCAAGAGTAATACATAGTTGTGATATCAGTCAAAAATTTTATTAATCGACTGATTCTTAACTGGAAACACGTGTGCCATAATTTAGGATTAAATTATCTACCAGTTCTAGAATTTTTAATTTAGAAAAAAAAACAACCAAATCGTCGATTAGATGGATTTCAGATTTTCTTTTTACAATTACTTAAAAGACACAGATATTTTGTTAAAATTAATATTGATCTCTATTTACAAAACAAAACTCTATTCTTTGAACATATTTTATTTTAATTATCATCGTTTGAATCATAATGATTTATACACAGAATACTGTGATACGTATTAAAGACTAATTGTTCTAGCGTTGATCAAATTTTATTATCAATCTAAAACGCGATAATGAGATCAAACGTAATCCCTACGTAAATTACCCAACGATACCATTCGAGTATTTTAATTTAATTTTCAAGAGAACTGCGAACGTTGAAACTTTCACCGTTTCATTTTGATCAGCTTGATCAAGAGCTCTAAACTCCAGCCCATATAAGTATGAAACGCGCGACGATTAACCTACGACTAATTGATCGTTGGCGAGCGTTAGAGAAAATCTCGATTAAAATCTCGGCGACAAAGTTCCGATGGATTTTCTTCTACACGCGGCGTTCGAGCAAGCGGCTAAGCGGGATAATGGTCTTCGTGCGTAATCAGAGGTATTGCTGCTTAAAAGGTGAATAGAGTCGTCATCTTCGTAAAAACCGTATTCACACGGAGCAATGACGTTGTTTCTTCCATCTACGGTCCTAACAGTAATTCCTCTTTTTACGCAGCAAAGCGAACGTTTCTTCTTTTTCTTTTTTCCTCCCTCTCTCTCTCTCTCTAACTCCTTCCTCGAATGACAACATTTCTATCGTCCATATGGAACTTCGTCTAATCGTCGAAATTTTTAAAAATAATTAATTTCTTTTCGTCCTTCATAAACACGAGAATATCACAAAAGCGTCTAATTTTTCTTTTCGTATTCTCACAAAGACAATGTAAATATGTAAAGTGAATAAACGAACGGTTCATCGTTGAGGACGCTACGTGGATGTGGGTAGTTAGGGGAGTTGAAGCTGCAGCTTTCTGATGCAGCATCGCGCAAGTTATGACTCCATTAAGAAGAGTTCTGCTGATTTTTTCGACTTCAGTTCGGGTCACATAAAACAAGCTGTTTAAAATGCAAGGGCGTAGCAACGCGAAGGATAATTATCGCTCGGTCGTGATTGGTTGAAAAGTGAAAGAAAAAAAAAAAAAAGAAGAAGAAAGACTTCCCTTCCCTTCTCCTTCTTTTTCTTCTCCTCTTTCGTTTGCTGGTTTCATCAAGTTAATTGCTTCATCCGAAAATTAATTGCCCTGTACCTTTTATTACGCGATTGCTCTCGAATTTGTTGGAGCGATAAATTTCAGTCTTTAATCGTCAGGAAATTTTTATTTTTTCTTCCTTTCATTCTTTT
>NW_025110090.1:348374-445024 GCF_011392965.1 Frieseomelitta varia
TTTTTTTGTTGGCAAATATTTACAGAAAAAAGGATCCACAGACGATTTCGATAATTTTTTAATATCTTGTCAAGATCATCGTTAACACTCTGCATACACTATATTAAGTTAATTTGCACAAACTAGTTGGAACTATTTTGAAGCGAATGATGTCTCATATGTTGTCTGTGAAACCTATATAAAAATATAGAAATATAATCCATTTATTCGTAACTTTCCAATCTATTTTTCTCAATCCATTTATTTGTAATATCCTTCTCAATTCATTTATTTTTTATAGTATTATACTAAATTAAACATAAATTTCATATGGATAACGCGAATACCTCGAAAAAGCAACAGGTGGTTCTCAATAAAATTCAACAGAAACTTCTCAAAAAGCAACAGGTGTTCCTCAATCAAATTCCACGAAAAGCTACTCTATTAACGAACAATAATCGTCATCATCACTGAATATTAAAAGCACTAATGAAACGAAATCAACGGATCTACTCTAAATTCTTCTCTGGTTGCAACTGAACTCGTTGCAAGTTCTTCCCTGATAAATTCCACAAGAGACCGTCTTAAAAAGTAATTCTTTAAAAAAAAATTCTTTTTAAATACACGAAAAGGAAAAGAAAGTACATTCGTGAAATATCGCAGAAGATGAATGTACTCGGGAACGATAGCGATGGAAATTGCTATAATCGGAAAGAGAGGACAAAATCTCGGTTCGAATTGACTTGCATAATCGCGCGGCTGCTAACGCCACGCCACGGCGAAACGCAGAACTGTTTTGACGTTCACGGGTACGAAGCTTCGATGGTACACGCACGCCTCTCTCACATCCTCTCCTGTTCTCTCCTTTTCGCTTCGTCTCCGTTTCTCTTTCGTGAAACCTGAACCACGTGGAGACGGTAGAGCCGAATCTCTCACGCGAGAGCGAAACTTTTCACGCTGGTCGCGAGCTGATCCTCGCACACGTGCTTTTGACGTTTCTCGACTCTTTCATTCAAAATGATCATTTTGTTTCTCTTTTTGAATACAGAACTGATATCTGATTTATTGGAACTGAAGGTGTGACAAGTTGAAGGATTAAAGAATTATTATTATTATTATTGAGAAAAAAGAAGTAAAATTTAAAAAGTTGATTGGAAGATTCTTGCGATACATTTTGGAAACTTGGAATTGTAGACGTTCAAAATTATTGTTTCCAAGGAGGCTAGAGTTTTGGAGTTGAATAATTTGAAAATTCCGGGAATTTTAGAAATTCCGAATATCCCAAAAATCTTGAAATCTGAATATATTTCAAAATCACCGAGATCATAAGATTTTAAGAATTTTAAAACTTCGTTCCCCCAATTCGAGATTCTTTCTTCAAAGTTCTAAAAAATCATCCGACGACCCAAAGATCCTGAGTCTTCAATATTCCCAGAACTCTTCGCGCGATGATCTATGAAATTTCAAAGTTCCAAACTTCCTGAGAATTTAAAAATCCCGAAGTCTTAATGGTCTAAATGCTCGAAATTTCCAAGACCAAAGGAAATCCAAAGAAAATCTGAACTCTTCGCGATAGAAAAAAAAAATTCTCCTTACCAAGCCTTCACTAACAATGAGTTTAGTTGCCGAACCTTAAAGGCTGCTCTAAGTCAGCTGTCCAAAGGTTAAAATTCTTCTTTTTAAACAAAATTTCCAAGATGTCAGAAACTATCCATTTGATCCCTTTAAATATTTACGCGCAATATTAAAATCACAATAAAATACAAATGCAAATTTCACTGCGATAAAAAAATGCAATAGAAATATATATATATATATATAAAAGAAAATATGAAAAACACAATGCAACAAAAATTTCGGGATATTACAGTAAAAAAAGTCGCGAAAAATCGGTGGAGATCGAACACGATCGAGCAACGAGCGGGAGGAGGGACGAGAGGGGTTGGAAGATAGCTCGCGCGGTATCTCCGTTTACATGCGGTGCATGCTCGCTTATCAACGGATATCGGATCTGCGAAATCTCCGTATCCTTATCTGTAATCTTAACAACTTCTCGGGGTATTGCCGAGGCCCCCGGTCAGCTCGTTCTGGCTGCCTGTTCTACCTGGACAACGAGATGCGTCGCATCGTGTTCCTCTCTGCTACACATGTGGACAAAGCGGCCAAGATGCCACGGCGAAGATTACGCCCGTAGAGGGAGCACGCCTGACACTTAACAGGACCCAATTAAACCCATTACACGATTAATTATCTAATTAATTAATACCTGAAAGCGTACGTGAAAGCGGTACGTATCCGCCGAATTGAGGGGAAGTATTTGCAGGTATTTACAGGCGACTCTCCTCTTTACAGATTCTCTCTTTTATGCATTCTCTCTCTCTCTCTCTCTCTCTCTTTCTCTTTGCAGAACCGGTAAATAGACCGTGTCAAAATCCTTGCGGCTCTTTGCTCGGTGATAAATTTCTACCGCCATCCAGGATAATTAACGCGGCCCGGTGTTTAATTGAGTTACAGTGGTTAGGGGCTACCGTGCACCCGTCGATTCTGCCCCGTTAGACACGGGACGCTACTCCGTAGACGTTGGATGATCAATTACAATGGTAAAAGAAACTTTTAACTCTCTATGATGGAAATTCTGTTTGTTTAGGAATGTTAATTGGTTCTGAACGTCTTTTTCTTTTGTTTATCGATTTCAGCCGATCGAAAGATACTGCAATGGAACTTTGACACAGTACGTCTGTAATTTCTTCGTATTTTCAGTACGATCCGGTTCATTCTGCCATCCAAGGCTCACGTAGAATAAAAAAAAGGAAGATCTTCTAATTTTTAATTTCTCCTTTTAATTTTTCGCGATGGAAAGTTTGTTGGTTTGGAAAGGTAAAAATTAACTCCACTCCTCCAATAAGTATTTAAATATTAATGAATTCCTTCTTTTTTTTTTTCTCAGATGAAAATTTCAAAGTAATATCACATAGAAAATTAAAAGATGACGAGTATAAATCGTCGAACAAAGAGTAAGCGCATTGAAAGATCAATAATTATTGAAAACATGCTGGACAATCTCAACGTCAAATACATCCGTGCAGTAGCCTTCTGCTTTATCATTTTTAATTTATTACAAGACAATATTCACACTGCCAATATATTCAAATACAGCCCACGTTATCAAAAATTTATCCATAATTTTCTCATTTTCGCACAAAATTTTCACAATTTTCCACGCCGCGCTAACACCGCTGCTCTGCTGCAACGCGTTCAAATTCTCCCGTCGATTGTTAGAATCTCGCGGCAGTTAGTTTCCATTAGAACAACGCGCTCGATGGTTATACAATCTAATCTAATAAAGCCTCACGTGTAGGTCTAGTTAATTGCGAAAAATGTTTCTCTTATGGCAATCCGCAATTACCAACGACGCGATACCAACGACAGGGAAACATGTGCCTCTCTGATGTTTATTCATGCCATCCTCTTTCGCTCTCTACCCTCTATTGTCGGAAGGGGGGCTTCGAGATCCCACGATGTATCGCGCGCGTAACTTATACCTCGTCGACACACTGTCGACAACTTCTCACTGCTATCCGTGAGAGGATATCCTCGGGGGAGGGGGTTGTTATTGTATAGGCTCGAGACCGCCATTATTAAATTTACCCAGGCAGTATAATTAAGAAACCACTTGTCTCGTCCGTTTCCCCTCGAATAAAAAGTTATCACACCGTACGAGATACGGTAACGACTGTTTGATCAAGGTGTGACGTTACGATCGCGATGCAACTTTTGTTAGTTGCGTTGTTGGGCGAGTCTGTGTCTGTTCGAGAACAACCGAAGGGTAAGGAATCAAGTTTCACTCGTCACTATTGAATAAATCTGTCAGGTCGGAATGAAAATATATTATTATTGTCTTTGTTATTATTTGATTATGTTGTCGTGTAGGAGAATGTTTGAACAAAGTGGTGTTTCAGATTGCAAAACGGAAATAATAGTTGTTTCTTTCGAAAAATTCACTCGAATAAATAAAGGGGAGTAAATTATTGCGGATAATGAACGATTAGAATTCATAAACCGAATGATAATTCGGATCATGCCAAAAACTCTCTCTGCTTACTTGATGTACGAAGTAGTGCGAATTATGGTGATGTAAATCGAAATTTTTACAATTTCAGTTAATAACATTTTTCAAGGTGTCGAATGCTCTACAACCCTTAGTTTCATGTCCAATTATTGATATAATTTCATTTACTACCGAAAAGTGATAATACTTGATTTTAACACTCAACTGTTAAAAGCAACAATAGCAAACACAAAACATAATTTTATCATCACTATGCATCATTACAATATTTTATACATCACTATGATTCTTAGATCGTCATATGTATCTGACCATTTTGATAATTGAAAGATAATACGAGTGTTTACGACACTCTGGAGAAAATTCAAAAGAACTAGATTCTACAGACAGATGATACGCAGAAAAATAGAAAATATCGAAAATAATTAATATAGCCATTTGCTGTAATTTAACAGGTAAATAATAACAGTGACGAATAATGAAAGAAACATCGTAACAAAAATATCTTGTTAATAATACTTGAAATCGAGTATCGATTCATGTATTGCACTTTATTCTAATTAATAATACATTTCTCGATTGCATTTTCAAACACTATGAAATACAATCGGACAACCAAGAAATTGGAAAAAGTTAAAGGTAGTTACTTATTAATCGTTTCAATGTGTAATCTAAAACATCCACTACAAATCACATGCTCGTCACTGTCATCATATTTCCCAAAGAAGCCAAGAAACCAAAACAAACACAGCTGTTGCATATTCGATCAATTATATGTTTTTAAAAGAAATGACAGCTTCCTCACTCTCTCGGCTGGGATCGATTATTCAAAATCTCCACACAACCCATTCTTGCATTTTTCTAATCCACCAAGGAGAATGAGACACACTCATTTGTACCGAGGATCGATTATTAAGCCTAGGTGACCAACAGCTTCGCCGGCGCGAAGAAACTCACGGCTTGTTTGTTTCGCTGATTCGAAAAATCGAATTTCGCGAGACTCGAAGGAACAGAGGAAAATCACGAAAGACGCGAGAGCCGAGGTGGCAATGTTTCAAATCCCTGGTACGGCCCTGGCGTGGTGCGCACCACGCATCTGTCCGACTGTCAACGACCCCGGTAAGACCGACGACGACGACCACTTCGCGCTGCCATTCTTCTCGCGTTTCCGTCCATCAATCCTAGAAACCCCGGCGTCGACGTCGGCTGGAATGCACGCGGAATATCGCCTCTCCTCATCTCACCCACAAAGTCGCCTTCGCGCACCGTGTTTGCCTTTTTCCCCCGTAATAACGAGAACGAGCTTGGAGGCGAGCTCGCGACCAAAGCCAACAACACCACCACCGCCGCCGCCGCCCCGGTTCCTTCTCATTCGATCCAATTAAAAGTTTGCACGAGAGGCCGGCGGCAACGCGTACTACAGGCAAGCGCCAAGCTGCAGAGAGATAAGGGGGAAACACGGTGCTCGAATTGTTCCTGAGACGCGATATTTATTGCCCGGACTAGGAAATTTAGTGATACGAGGTTCGTTTGTATTACCGAGGGTACGTATGGCTATGGATAGTCATACGGCGGTGAAACTCTGTTTCACGCGTTTAAGGGAGTTTTTAATAGCAAATGGGGGCGGGATATTGTGGGATTTCTTGTGCTCGCTGCACAGACCAGAGTCTTTTCTTTCTGCGATTAAGTATTTTGTTCGTTTACAGGACAAAGAATCTCCACTGTTTTCAGAAAAATTGCACCAATATTCGCAGCGTGATTGCCAATGTGCTGCAAGCAATTTGCAAAGTGCACAATTGCATACGACGCTAATAATGTAGATATATACAAAATATAGGAAATACAATATTCTGGCAAAATTTTTTCAATTGTGTTTTCGGAAATGTAGAATCCACAGTCTATTTGTAACTATTGTATAAATTTGAAATTTCGAAACTTTGAATACTGCTACTGTGAGAAACTGCATTAGCTTTAATACCAAGCTTTAAACCGAATTAAAAGAAAGAAAGAGGATAATATTTCTTCTATTTTTTAAGAAACGTTACAAAAAAGAATGAAGTAAAATTCTATTAACTCACTACTAGTCTATCATCTTTTTTCAAACTGTTAAAAGTCTCTAAAGGACGAGAAATATTCTAAAAATATTTGTTTAAACAAGTTACCAGGTTTTGCAATTTGTTGTAAAAAAAGGATCAATATTTCTTGAAAGTTCTCAAAATGTAGTTTTTAAACTTGTACTCTCTTTCAATCTACTGACTGAATTAAAAAAGTCGTTTCTGTTTTCAGAACCAAATTGAAAGTAAAGACAGGAGAAGAAACGCAATCCTTTTTATACAATAAAGCTCGCGTGTTCGAACTATAATTTATTCGCAGAAAATTTTTATAAAACGCGTGTCCATCTAAAAGAAAATTTGTCTCGAATCTTCGTACGTACGGTAATGAATCGAGATACTGAGAAAAGAAAAAGAAGAAAAAAAAAAGAAAGAAAACGGGAAACGTAATGGGTTTCCTTGCGCGATGCGTCAAGTAATTAAACCGCTAAATAAAATTAACTGCTTGTCGATTACGGTTTCATTTTTTCCTCTGCGCCGGTCTAGAAGACACGTTTATAGCCTCGTATAAATCCCAGGAATTGATTTTACGAGATTATTAATCATTTCCAGCGAGGCATCGAACGATAAATCTACGGAGATGAAATTTTTACAAGCGATAAAGAACCTTTGTGTCGACATGTCTCGGACAAAGTCTGACTTGTTCTAAACGAAAACACGCCCGTATATTTTACGTGTCGTTTGAAACTTTAGAAATTCTCCAAAACACGCTCCAATTTGGACGCGATATCTTCAAAATAGATTCTAGAGTCTGATACTTGTGAAAAGGATTTTTCGGAAACTCGAAATTTTAGAAAATTCACAATCCAGAATTTCTCGAAATATAGTTTTGCCATATAAGTTTACTGACATGGCATAAAACAGAACGTATCTTGCGTGAAAGATCATTGATATTTGATATGTACACGTACAAAAATATTTCCAATATTGTACATTTTACAGACCGTGTTTAAGTTTAAGATTCGTTTTACGGAGAAGAATTAATTTTGCGATTCTAGATGGACAAAGTAATGGATGAAATTTTTCTTGTAACTTACAGTCGTTATGGATAAGTAGTTTTATTACACTCATTTTATTTTATTCTTTTCATTCTTCTAATTCTATTTCTTAGATATGTCTGCATTACTCATTGAAACTGTAAAAACATCAGAAGCTTGTATCATCATTATCTTGTACTTATAAAGCATGTACTACTTCATTTTCTCTATTTTTATTATACACGTTTCCATCCCTTATTGAAACTGTAAATTTGTACAAAACAACAGAACAGTAGCAAAAAAATGAATAAACAAATCTCTCGATACACTTGTCCACCATGAATTGTTTTAACTGATCGTTTTAACATCGAATTTTTATGCAAACTCATGCTTTTAAGGATATAATAAAGAGATCCTCGATACAAAAATTGTTTTGTACCTAGCAAATATTATAGAAAGCATTATACCCTGAACAATTTTATACATTTCTTCGCAATACTACGTGCGTTGTATGCAAGTTGGAAATGTAAACAGACATATAAAAATTCGCAGTCTAATGATTACGTTAAAAGTATTTCACGTTTGAACATTCGAACATTATCAAAAATCCTTCCCGCAAATATTACTCTCCTCTGAAAGGAACCAATTTTCAAAATTTCCACCAAATCGGGGCACGGGAATTCTCCTTTGGAAATTTCGCTGACGTTTCACAAAGCGTGCAGGCTTGTTCGTTTTCCTTTCTCCGTCGCGAACGAAGGAAAATAAGCAAATTACACTCCGGAAAGAGAGTCTACTGTGTTCAACCTAGCTACGCAATTAATAGAATTAATTAGGAGGAAGAGCTCATCGGGCGAATGCAAATTCCTGCGAAACGCTTCTCGAGATAGAAAACGATTTCCAAGAAAATGTGCCACGTACGGAGAGAATTAGAAATTCGCTTTGCATTTTTCTACAACGTTGGTAGCAACCCGAGCCGGTGCTTTGTTCATAATTTATCACCATTCGTGGAAACGATAATGGTCTGTATCTAATAGCGTGCAAGAATTTCGTTCTAGGTGGAATTTAACCAGTCAGTGGTATAAGACCGTTCGTAATCAGACACCAGAATCGGACTCGCGATTAGTGTAACACCATCCAAAGATTTGAAAATAATGAATTTTTTCTTTATAACGCGAAAATCAAGATTCCACTTTATCTGTAATTTGAATGTGGCTTTTATAAACAAATATTCAAGAAAATTTATTAACACTTACTTGGGAATACTTATGAAAAATACGGTTTTTTAAATATATTGTTTAAACAAAAGGTTTCTTTGCAATAGTACAGACCATTAAATTCGTTGTTTAAAAAACACTAATTTCGTCAATGTACGCGGTATCTTCAATAAATTCTGAGATATTTGACAAACTATGTTCCGTACTCCCAAATTTGGGGGTAGTTTTCATTCTTTAGTATCGACGATTGCCAAGAAAAAAAAAAAATAGGGGTCAAATATTTCATTAAAATCGGTGATTTACACTTTGGTACGTTCCCTTGCAAGTGTGCAACTACCAAATTTATTAAATCAATGGATATTTTGTATGAAACGAGTACCTGAATAATAAGTATTTCAAATAACAGTGAATTTTTAAGGTACATACAGAAATATAACTTGGGAGCTAAAAAGCAGTCAGAACTTTACAAAGATTACACAAACAGTCATCTATCTACGTGGCTGTATTATATTTACAAAATTTCCAACAATAAATATAACCAAGCTGCGGATTTTTAAACATCTGCAGAAAAGGAACAAAATTCCACGGAGTGGAAGAAATATATAAAATACCCAAAATGTATACTTTCCATAATATATAACTCTAACTTTTCATAATATTGTATTCTCAAAAATATGAACTCGCATAAATATTCGCAGGTACCCATGACTGTACGACATACGCGACACTTTTCTGTTTTTACGTGTCTGCCGATCTAATGAATTAAAAACCGACCTGACAAACCATCTCTCCAGCTTCCAATGGAACAAAGGACTCCGAACCAGAGATCAAATATCTCTATCAAAGACCGAACTGAAATTAATCAGCAAACATCCCCCTCCCCCCAATCTCCTATCCTCCCCCGTTTCAAGTTCAAGAAACCATTCTGACAAACGAAGAAGAAGAAGAAGAAGAAGAAGAAGAGAAAAACCGAAAATCCTCTCGTCTGCTCCCCAGATCGTCGCAACCACGACGCACGGTATCCGGCGTGCATTTCGCTGGTCTTGGTGTTCGTCGCGTGCAAGAGGCAGTAACCCTGAAGGTAAGGCGAAATGCCACCTGGCAGCTTTTTATCGGGCCCTTACGCGAGATGCGATATCGTTTTTGCCCCGGTGTGTCCAACCGGTGAACCCTCTCTCTCTCCTCCAATTCTCTCTCTTCTCTCGCTACCCTCGTCGCCGTGACTCCCACTTCCGGTACCCGGTCAGATCTCCCTAGGTGCACTCGGGGCCAATGAAAACCGTTCACCACGCCTCCCCCACCTACGCGCACCTGCGTTTACGCCCACCAATCAGAGGACGCGCTACCTGGTGAACTCCGAACCGAGCGGCAACCGCGGAACAAACAGAGAGAGAGAGAGAGAGAGAGAGAGAGAGAGAGAGACAAGGTTCCGCTGACGATGGAGAGGGAACGGTAGATCCAACGAAGAGGTGGAGGACGCGTCCTCCACTCGAGAGCGCACGCTCCGAGCTCACCTTCCTCGCGCACTCTCTCCATCCTTCCACGATTCTCTCCGTTTCTTTCTTTTTCTATTCCTCCTTTTTCTTTCTTTCCGTCTTCTTCTTTTTTTGCCCTCTGGGCTGCTGTCTTCTCGCGCAACCCTCTACCAGCCAGGCGGCTCAAGCCTCCGCTGCTGGCTCCGTTTCGAGCAACCTCCGCGATGTTCGATCATGAGCTCGGATGTTGGAACTTTTGGCAGAGGAATTTCATGGAACTTTTAGGGTAATCAGTTGGAGATTGAAGGGGTGATTTGTAGAGATGAGTTTGAAACATTTACAATATCCAAAAACGTATAATATTTAGCAAGTGAAACGAAATTTCTATTTAAGACCGATGTTTAATATCGACCGTCTAATAACGAACGATGGTTTGGGGTGAATTTTTTTAGAAATTGCTTGGTTGTTTTGAGCAACCTTGGACCTGTTCGTAATCAGACACCGGAATCGCGACTAGCGTAATTCAAACATCGCGTGACACTGTCAAATAACCGGATTTTCAACTCGTTATTACTCCAAAATTAATAAAAATACGTGGATACTTTACATTCACTCGAAATAACTTTACTTCAAACATTATCCCAAGATTCGACAACAATAAATTACTCAGAAATTTATTCGTATTTAAATTTCAAATTCTTTTAACTTTCAACCCCTATTTGAAGAGAGCACGTCGAAAGAATTTAACATAAGATAAACCGAAATTTTAGTTTATCTTTGAATAACTTCAACAAGAGCATAATGCAATCGCTGCATAGTCACAGTTACAAACTCACTCGAGAAAAAAAAAAAAAAGAGACAAACGAAATAATATTAGCCGGACGAAAGAGGAAACGCGAGAAGCGGTATATCCGCAGAAGTATTGCACCAAGCCGCCGGGTGACTTTAATGTCGACGTCCGTGTCCCACGGATAAAAATCGCCAGGCTCGCGAGGAAAGCCGTATAAAAATCGGCCTCGCGCCTTGAACTTAACCATGGGCAAGCTCATGGTACGAGGGAGGAGCGCGAGTGAAGCCGGCTTCACGGCCATTTTTGCGTGACGGATCAACGGCAAAAAGGCCCTTGCGACAGCCAAATTTGGAAAGCCGGCTGGACCCAGGGGCGGCCTTTTACGGTGGACCACCGATCGCCGATGGCCGCCTTCGGTTTGAAAAATCGTAGCAGACGTAGCACGTGAAACCGTTCCCGATTTGTGTTTTAACGCCCACGACGATTCACGCCTGTTCCTTCGAACGCGGCGCGGTCTTTTCACCGATCAAACGTCCGCGGAATTTCGTCGAGGATTATGGAATTTATGGCTACGGAGACATTCGCGGACAGCCACGTTCCCGGCATTTCTATCGCGAGTAGATCACTTCTATCGTTTGCGAAACAGCCTTCTTCTCGAGGTTGATTCACAACGGACTTTTACTAGCGTTGAAACACACTCTTTCTCGCGCGTGTAAGAAAATGTAATTTTCCTCGAAGCTTTGAAACGTAGATGTGGCAGAGGAAATGTGCTCGCGCGACGAGAATGGGGACTTGTACAAAATAATTTTATGAATACGAAATCCTGCACACTTTCGCTTAGAAGTTTCAATAAAAAAAAAGAAATAATGTTTTCTTTTTAAATAAATGTAAATATTGTAATTGACACTGTAACTAATTGTACTAAAAAGATGAAAATGAAACTTACGATCATGATGACCGTGAAAGTTCTTCAGAAAATTGTACGAAAGAATTGAGAATTATTTAAAATGAAAATACTCTGAACTTCTTGAAATTCAAAATTTATAAAGTAACATACCTGTGAGTTCATACTTGAAATTTTTCTTTAATCTATATTAATATTATTATATCATTTGATTGTCTTTTCCATAACTTATCGCGTCCAATTACATTTGAATACTCTGCTGCAAAAAGATTCCGAATTAACGCTTACGCAATTTCAACCGAGGCCCAACACAACGTCAACTTCCATCACCTAACTAAATTAAACAGATTTTTTTACGAAAGAGAACTGAAAAATACTTTTGTGAAAAACTGCCGACCCCCGTGGAGATTAAAAATTCATTAACCGGCACTTCTTATCCGGCAAAACAACCGTGAAAATCACCGGGTGTTGAGGAAAGTGATAAAAAATGGCACTTAATATACACGTATGAATTTCGCAGGATTCACGGGAGGCGAATTTCATCGTAGGAAACGTGCTACCGGCTTCCGCATGCTTGCAACTCCGCGATAATACGGTGTTTTTCTTACAATTAGCTAAACGAGCCGCATTCCCCGCCCCCATCTAAGCGGCCGACGGAGATTTCCCAAGCGGAAAAATCAACACGGCCAGTTAATTTCATTCAGATTTATGACAATTAATGAACGTGCCCACGATCCCTTTAATTTCCTTTTACGGATATACACAACTCAGTACCAGTCTCACGAAGTTTTCCACCTTCGCGGAGGTCGTCGACATCCCCCTATCCTCCTCCCAGATAACGAAACATACTCCTCCCTGTTCCACACGAACAACAGTCCCTTTGATTTACTTTAATGCAGAAAGTATTATAATTTTAGGCGATTATCGGCCGTAACTCGCCGGGCAATAAATGTCAATCTCGCGATACAACATGCAAATCAGCAGCCGATATAATTCTTCAAAGCTACCGCGTATGCGTTTGCATACATTTGCATAGAGCTATTTTTGAAGTCTGGAGGTTGTCAAATGCGTGGAAAATTACCTGTAAATTTTAGATAAAAAAAAGTAGTTGTTCGTTGCTTTTAAGACTGTTGGTGAGTAACAATTCGGAGAAATTAATTTTATATAATTTATCATTTATCAGATGAGTTATCTGCGACTGATAAAATTAGTTAGTCGTTGCTTTTAATTGTCTCACAATTGTCGAATCATTTGTCAGTTTATTATAAATTATTGTAAATAATAATTTAATATAATGACGCGTATAACAATTAAATTGTAGAAAATTATTTTGGCAAGTATTTTGTCTATAATTTATGATTATAATTCACTGTAATAATAATTTAACAAGTTCCAAATGATAATTGAATAATAGTTTAAAATTTTTTTATTTTAGAAAATTTTAACAGTTATTTGCAAGCGTTACAGTTAAATTATTTTGCAGTTATGAACAAAAAACAATTTCAACCAGAGACACTAGGGTGTGCTAAATATTCTATATCATATTATAATTACAACATAATTGTATTTTGAAATATATTTTATTGTCAAATGTAATTTTGTTTTCAAAAAAATGGGCTGTATTCTCTTGAACTTTCGACGTTGTATGGAATACAAAATAAAATTTAACTACGAATAAATTGCAATTGATTATATAATTTCACCATTTTTTAAAACTGTTACATAAAACTATTACCTACTGCGATTTACCCGTAATAAAGTATAGGTGCATAAGTAAAAAATATATTCCATATACATATTCAACTACTGTAAGACTTAAAAGCAACTACGTACGTCAGAATAAAATAAACATATGCTGACATGGTACTGTTGTAAAGCATTCAAATGATACGAAGAAGTACAGCATAATTCTAAGAAGGCAAAAACGTCAATGCTGCTTTAATTTAAAAAATTTATTTGTTTACAAGAATCTCTTGTTGTCTGATCTGCCAATTTAAAGAGGGATACTGCTTGAAATTCAATACCTAATTAAAATTTCATATCTAATTCAGAAGTTAAACGAAATAAAAGATTTTTAAATACATAAAAAGTACTTTTTACACTTGCCAACATTTTTCATAACAAATGACAGTTTAATATAAAACAGATGTTCATTTTATTCTGACGTGACACTGTACATCGTGTATGTACAAAGATGGAAACGATCAACGAACCGAAGAACCAAAATCTCGATAAAGAGAAGTTCGATAATCCAAGAGGATGCGGACGAAACGATCGAGACAAAAGAAAAGAAACTTTCGAGAAGTAGAGGGTTTTCGCAAGATGGTATCGCGATAAAACCGAAAACAGAAGAAGAAGGACAAAAAGTCTGGTAAAAACGTGGACTAATGTCGAGCTTTCCGCTTCATGGTAACAGGAACGATCGCACTTATGGCCGCCGAGTGGAAAAGTGGTGAGACAGGACGAAGGGGAAATTGGTTGCACGTTGCACTTTCAGAGGCTTTTTATCAGTCAGCTCCGACCATGGAGCCAATAAAGTTCTCTTTCGTTCCATCGTCTTTTCCAAGTATTTCTATGCAAAATCATATTTTTGGTAATATAATTAAAGAAATCTAACCTAGATGGAAAGTTGTTTCTTCTAGCAAATATTGATGAAAAGTAATGTACTCTAAATATTTTATACTCTATATATTTTTCATATTATATTGCATTCTGTGCAATTTTGTATCCTCGAGTTTCACATAAATGCAAATCCGCAGTGGGTATAAGTATAATTGCATTATCTCGCAATATTACAATTATATTAAAACTGTAGCGAACCAGATGATTTTTCATTTCTTTTTTTTTTCTTTTTGCATGGAAATAATCAGTTTCAGTTTCTTGAAATTTCATAAAATTATAGAATGAAAGATTTCTGTACAATGGATACTGCAAGCACCGTATATAACATCTACACCTATAACACCGAACGATTTACATTTGCTCTCAAGATTAAATCAATTACTCCTGCAGCATGTGTGAAACGCTTTAAAAAAAACCTCTGCTTACGAATTCTGACGTAAATGACATAATAGAATCGGAAACTTATTTACTAACATTTATTCAAATGAATTATCTCCAACCAAAGTAATCCCAAGAAAAATGGATTTCTTGTTCGAATTGAAACTACATGTATAATTATTTCAAAATAGCTTCGAGCTACGTAGAATGATATATCATTTCTCAGAGACTATTTAAATAACGCCAAGCCTTGAGTTAGTCGAATGAGTTGATCGGTTTAACTTTTATGTAATTTAACCCTTTCGAAGTTACATGCAGAAATAAGTTTTCCTTGCGTTGATAAAAAAAAGAAGTCGGAAGTTCTCCTTTTAAAAATACAGCATTTACAAACATTGATATAGTAAAGTAAGAGTGTAGAGAAATAATAAGAAAATGATAGAATAATGTTCCTTTCTGACGTAGTTTCTTAAAATTCAATGTATCCTTAAATTTACTGACTAGTCACAATATTTTTCTGTTATTTTTTTCATTCATTAAAATATTCGAACACGAGCGTTGAAAAACTTCGGCAAAAATGAATTACAAATGTATGAAAATGATCTCTTCGCTAAACGTTGCAAACATTCGATAAATAGGAATCGTGGGTAGTAAAACGGAATAAAAGCCGAGACGTGTGGCATTAATTAAAAAAAAAATTACTAAAAAAAATTGCTTCTCTTCAGTTTATTATAAATAATACTGAACAGTGTTATTACACAATAGTCTTGAATAATAAATTTCTTCAATTACTCATTCTATGATCGAAATAACTACCGTAACGATAATTTACTCGAAACTATGATTATGTAATACAACTATTATTTAGAACTTGTAGATGAAATTATTTACTACAAGTATTCAGGACTATGATATATTTAAATTTACGGTCAAATAAAATACCCCAACGATCTTATATAATAGTTGCACACTACAGCCAGCTCCTGTGAGTAATTTTATCTATAAATTATTCCAATTTAACCATTCTTTAAGACTATCCATCAACTTGGGTTAAATTTAATTGAATTAGTGAAATATTGCAATAGTTATTTAACTGAATTAGTGAAATATTCACAACTATCGTGCCAAAGTTGAATCACAAATTTTTCAGTCAAATTTTCCACAGTCAAACCGTTACATTTAGACCTACAGTTACGCTCTTAAATAGCAGTTAAACTACGATAAACTACGCTTCGAGGTTTTAAAAATTGGTCAGACAAATGTATGGAAATGAAATCAAATTGCGGACATCTTTCAAGCAATGGCAAAGATGGATAAAGATGGATTAAACAACGTTAAGTACGAGTGACACGGAAATAAAACGTCGAACGAGCGAGAGACATTACCGGGCATTTATCGAAAGAGGTGAGAGGGGAAGAGGGGAAAAAATGGAGACGTAGAGGAAGAAAAAACAAGGAGCACGCAGAATCAGAGTCCGGCAAGCACGGAGGAGAGCCTTAACCGCTATCGATAGCGGCGATTATCATAAAAATATGAGAATCCAGCGTCGTGACCTGAGATCACGGGGAACGATTGCCCGTAAGCATGGCAATTAGTCACGGCCTTACGACCCCGGTGCGCACACGTTACACTGCAATTATTCTCATAATCTGCTGTCATCGCGTTTTCCCGGTAATCGTTCGCGTTAAATTCATTTCTCGCGATTCGAGTGCGAGCCACGAGCCGTGGAAGCTCGCCATCGGGTAGTGAAAGGCCTTCGCTCGCCTTTGGGGGAAAGAGAGGCTTAAAACGAAGCGAACGAGACTCGCAACGGGATATATAATATACATAATTAAAAAAAAAAAAAAAGAAGGAAAAGAAAAAGGAAAAGAAAAAACAGAAGGAACACCAGAGGGTCGGTTAACTAGCTAGGCAATTACACGTTGCGGGTGATACGAATTCATCTCTCGTCGCGTTTTATTCAATTAATCTACACGACTGAGAATCCACGCACCGTAAAACCTGGATGACAAACTTCATCTGAACTTTTCAACGGACAGTTTCTTTTTTTTTTTTTTTTTTCTTTGGCTTCTCTTTTTTAGTTTTGTTTCAGAAGAATTTAATTTAAGAATTTATGAGCATTTATCGAGATTTAATTTTCTACAGAGAATTAAGAAAAAAGATTTTGTAGTAGATTAGAGAATTTTGATATTTCTCAGAACTATGATATTGCTCTTATTTCTTAGTACGAGTGCTCCATTTTTTTTTTTTTTTTTTTCAAATTGGAAGAATTAATATCAATCCTAATACCAATTGTACAACACTTAGACTGCGGACATTCATAAATTCAATTATTACGATAACCGAGAGGATGGAATCTAAGTGGAAAATAATTATTCAGTGCTAAATTTTAAATATTTCATACATTTCCAATAATAATTTTCGTAAATTGATTTTTAAAAAGTCGCAGTCTAATGACAACATTAATATATATTTCTTCATAGTCCTAGTTATTTTCCTGATCAGAAACAAATCAATGACAATATTACATAACAATATTTAAGAAAAATAACACTGAGACCTTTGATATATGAAATTGAAAACTGAAACTGAATTCAAAATCAAAGAAATATTCGCGTGAGAAATTATTCGTAGAGGAGAGAAATTTCTTTCGAAAGGACATATTTTGCAGTGGCCTGAAGATTACTTCCACAAATGTTACGCGCGTAATTAAGTGGTAAAGGCGTACTAGCTTGGTAGGGAACAAGGACTTTTTAATGAGCCTGTTTGAGGAAAAGAAAGTTCATTCGCTAAAACGAGCCGCAGGATGCGCGAAAGACGGAACGTGTTTCGTAATCCTTGATCCAAACAGCACGCGGTTTAACCCAGTTTCGCTCGATTTCCTAATTTTTCTCTCCATTTTATCATCGTAGGTAATTTCGCGACACACGAACATTTACGTTACGCAAACGCCAAGCAACGAAAACAAAAAAAAAAAAACGCATTATTAAAATAAACTTCCCTGTGCTTTTAATTCCAGTAAACGAGAGCTCAATGTGTCTCCTGTAATGATTAACGAGAAAAAATTTTCTTGTACGCGAGTATCTATATGTTTAGATCAAACACACTTTTCCATTATGTTATTACGTTATGTTTAGAAAAATGTTTGTTCAACCAACTATATAATAGTTACATTAAATACTTGGAAAGGAAGGACTGACGTATACTCGAAAAAATAATATTTTACTGAATTTTGTTCACAAAATCATATGAATTAACATTCTGTAAATTAATTGTTGCAACAATAACGATTACTAAAACAATTACATTTAATCGCGTAGTATCGTTGATTCAAAATAATTCCATCAGTCATTTTATACTCTTCTGTGAAATTAAATTACATTAAAAATTCGAAAAATTCCAATCAACTAAATAATTAAACTCCAACTACTATTAACTAAATAACTCAACGATAAACTATTAATATTCTCAACGACCTAACGATACCAGTTAATCAATATGGATGCTGCATATTCTATGCGTTAATAACAACTGTAACAATTAATTAACACAATTCTAAGAAAACCAATTAAACGCGTTATCCACCTAAAACGTTCGATCGTCTAAATAAACTTTTAATCGTGCTCGTGTAACTGTCGCGGCAAAAAGCAGGCAGCGAGAAAAAAACAGATCAAACTGCAATAAGAAAACCAGATCTATTAAAAGTAAGTAACGTATGCGCTATTAAACTGGCCTTTTTTTCCTCCCATACAAAAAAAGAAACATCGTTCGTGACTGCGACATTGTATTTGTTCTCACCTCATCCGAGATTTTCTGCAAATCGCTGGCAAGAAAAAAAAAAAAACGAAAAAAAAAAGAAAAGAAAAAGAACGAGACACTTCACAACAACTCTCGCTCTCTGTTTCGCGACCAAACACGTTAATTGAAACGTTCCATCACGGTGTCGCAAAGATGTAAAACAAAAAGAAAGAAAAGAAAAAAAAGAAATAAATAAAAGGAACGTATATTGCGTTTGAACAGAGCGATCGATCAGAAAAATGATCGAATGTATGGAAGAAAGAAGAAAAAGAAGGAAATAAAGGCGTTAATTGTCGATCATTTACATCGAGCGATTAACTGTCGGAAATTATGATTGATATTAGAAAGTAATCGCACGCTTCCCTACAATAGTTACAATGTTATCGACGTTACGTTTAATCACTGTCATTAATGCTCCGGCTAATTGTGATTTTGTACTAAAAATTGAGTTTAGGTAGATACACGTGTTATTAAACGTATCGAGCGTTATTCGTAACTGTTTTTTAATACTAACAGCAATAGAATAGTAAAAAAATAGTAAGATTCTATAAGTGTAACGGAGTTCAAACACGTACCTATTTATAAAGGTTTTCGTACATTATAAAATGAGAACATTTTTTGAACAAAAATTTTTCAAATTTTATACTAAAATGAAATTTTAAAAATAAAATATACAACTGTTTTTGGAGCTAGAATATTGTGCGAACATAAAATTAATCTATGAAACAAACGAAATTTAAAAATTGAAAGAAATCATAATTCCACACACAGCCTAGACTTCAGCTGTAATAGCTTTATCAATTTTTTGATAAAATAATAATCTACATAGAGAAATGTACTAAAATGTACGTATAAATCGACGACAGGTGTAAAAGTTCCACAACTTGCAACAAAGATGCTTTGTCAATCATTTCACAAAATAGCAAACACCCAATGAAAGATAGAAAGTAGAAACTAGAACGTATTATAAAACGACGAGAGCCACAAAAATCCTCTAACAGAACGACCTTCCTTCGCGGCACCTCCTACTTAGCAACACCTTCTCGATCGATCTTCCTGATTCGGTGTGAAAAAGCGACGGAACAACGAAAAATCCCGTGCAAATTCCAAGTCCGCTTCCAATCAATTTCCACGACTGCCGGTCATAAGATACTGTTACATTCCTCTGTCCGATAGAAGAAGAAGAAGAAAAAGAAGAAGAAGAAAAAAATCCAGAAAAAAATGACCGCTTTCTAGTTGACCGAACGGAAAAACCGTATGCAACCGAGCTAACATCGAAGGATCGTTCGCGGCTTTTTACTGGCAAATCATTTTCACAGGTTGACACGCCGGATTATTTTCTTACTGCAGTTGCAACGGTTGTTTTTCAACAACAACGTGCAACAGGCGAAGAAAAAAAAAACATCTCGTGAATCGATAGTAGGCGAACCGATTAATTACAAAGTCACTAGCGAATCGACAGCATCGAGGATCGCGTCCGAGAGAGCTGTGAATAACGCTTGTTCGTAAAGTGTAGCGCGGACCGTTCTTTTTCAATATTTCTTTGCACGTTTGTGCGGGATTGTGGTTGGAGAAACTCGCGAGCATAGGGACGAGTTGAATAATTAACGGGCTGTACACATTTCTTCGATCTCCTTTGTGGCCAAAGATCTTTCGTGTTTTATGCTTTTCAAAGGCAATTGTGCTTTTAATTTATATGAAAACTGCGTCGGATGATATACCTCTGTATAAACTTTCAAGTAAAAATAAAATAAAAGTTTCAATAAACTACCTCCTACTTCGTCATTTATTACAAAAATCTTGGACCATTCTATTTCCGTATAAATATCCCGTATAAATCCGTGAATATTCAAATAAAATATTCTAACTTGTATAAATTTTACTACGTACCAATTTTGATTTAACCGTTCGTAATTTTCTCCTATAAATCTCCGAACATTCAATTAGTGACAAATCTAATCCGAAAAAAAATAAATTAATAAACGAATTTTTAAAAAAATCAAATCACCCACAAATTCAAATTCTCATTTCGAATCGGACATTAAAAATTTCCTTTCCACGCGAGTCACCAAATCTTCAAGTATTCACAAACCAAAGACACTAAACTAAAAAGATTGAAAGATTGTCCCGACGAATTTGTCTCCTTCGCGAGTTGAAAAATACCAAAGCGAAAGAGCAGAGTGACCGCGGGGGAAAAACAGCGGCCTATCGGCTCCGATCGAGGAACATTTCACGGCGTTTCTGTCACGAGCACATCGTACGACATTAATTACAGAAACGGCGCAATCACTCATCTCTCGCGAAATGATGCAAAATAGCACGCGGAAACTCGCTGCATCGCGACGAATGTCCGGCGATTAACGGCTCGAAGTATCAGGTTCACTGCTACCGGCGCGATAATCTCGATATTAATCTTCGTCTTCGAAGACGTACAATGCCATTATTGTCTCGGCCAGCACGATAATTTGCAAATAGTAAAAACTGGACGGCACGAGTCGTCCCCGAGCTTTTTTTTTCTTTCTTTTCCTTTCTTTTTTTTTTTTTTTTTTTTCATCGGTACGCGACACTACGGAAAAGAAACCAAGGGGGTAAACGACCCCCGACGTCATTTCGCGAAACCATTGCGAGACCACGCGGGTCAAGCAAAGTTTCAAACAGATATTCTCAACGATGCGTAAATTTTATACCTTGTCTTTCTTGCTAATTCTTCTTCAATAAGGATCTCTCTTTGCTTTGTGAGAAAATAAATCAAGGATCGATTATGGTTTCCTGCGCTCGAAGGGAAGATAAAGTGATTTAAAGGAAGGTAAAAGTACGACAGTTTTGTAATTTGGAAGCTAAAATTAATCCTCTGCGACATAGTGTTACTTGAAAGTTACCAGTATTCACATGTGTTCAGATTTTAGAAATTTTATTCTATCAATATTTAAATTGTTTAAGTGTTCAATAGCGCAAACACTCGCTTATATATGTAACTTTCAAGTAAGAAATGATGACACGAGATTCTGCAATTTTTCAACCGATGAAACCTTCCTTGTTTCGTCTTTTAAGAAAATTACGTTTATTTGCAACCACTTGTCCTAACAGAGGAACCATTAACAGAGAACCAGTAACTACACCAGAAATAGAAGAATAAGAAGGATGAAATTAATTGAAGAATATAAGTCTAACGACGTCAAACGACGTTCGATAAAAAAAATTCGAAAGTAAATCCGAGTAAAATGGAACGAATTCTCCTTGAAGAGAGAGAAATATTATTCGCAAAGGAGTACGCTGATTTCGAGGTCTGCGTTTTGTTAAGCAGGACGTTAAAATAAATCAGCGCTTGATCAACGTTTGTATTAAAATTTATGCTCGAAGGGAGAACTGCAACTAAAAGCAAAGAACAGCTTCAATAAGCGGAATAAGAATTATTGACGCCGGAATAAACTACAACTGGAATTAGTTGGAAACTATAGTACTTCATCGAGTGGCGTGTAATTTCGATGATTTAAGAGCGACTTCGAAGCACACTCCAATTTAGAGAATGGCCATTGATTTTCTAATTGTGTTTGATTTACGCTGTATAACGCCTGCTACAAATAATCCCGTTTTCTGCGACGAAATGAATTTCTGCATCACTAAAAGCGTTGCCTTCCATTCATTTGGACATTTCACCGTTGTTCTATTGATCTCGGCGTTTTTTTTTTCCAGCTACAAAACGCTGTAATTTCCGCGTTCTCGCGTATCCAGACGGTTCTAATCAGAAATATCAGAAGATTTTAGACAAGTTTAGGACATTTTAAACAATTTCAAAGAATTTCGGAACCTTAAAAAATTTTTAGAAAATTCCAGAGAATTTTGAGAGCAAGAAACTTCTAGAAGAGTTCAAAATTATCTTGGAGAATTTTTAGAGAATTTCCAAGAACTTTGAGAATTTTAAAATAGTGGAGTTTAAAGTTTGCAGCAGAATTTAACTTTCAAATTAACTCTAAGATAGATTTCAACGTTCAAGTTAAAATTCGATGTGAAAAAATAACCAAAACTGAAAACTGATTGAAACACTAACTCTTTGAAATTATCCTGGGATTTTGATAAAAAGTGTCGTATACGCAGAAAATTTTTCAATAGGAACTTTATGTGTTTTGAAACTAAATTCTCAAAGTTCTCAAGAATTATCTAAAATTCTCCTCGAAAAGGAACGACAACACAAATCCAAAATTACTCCAAAAAAAAAAAAAAAACAGAATATTTAAATTAATAAAAACAAAAAAAAAACTATAGTGCAATATCTAAAGGAGGAATTTATCGATACAAGACCGAAGCATTCGCGTCGAAAATTCTTGGAGAACCAGCGCGAAACTATCCAGCTAGCTCGGACAAACGAAAGGATTTCCTTCGCGTATAAAAATTCATCTCTCTGCCCATCATTTCTTCGCAATTGCACAAGCACCTTGGTATGAGAATTCGCTACCAAGAAGCGATATTGCGTCCGGTAACGAGAAAAATGAAACGTAGAGATTCCGCGGCGATTCACAACGCTTGGCTCTTAATAAATCAACGTGGAATCGAATCTGTTTATACTGTTTATAAGCGAACAATGCCCGAGGAAAACCAAAAGCGAACGAATTCCCTTTCTCGGCGTGACGCGTCTGTTTTGGAACAAAGAATAAGTAAATCTAAGGTGAAACGAAATGGAAGTAAACAATGGATAGAGCGACTTTGACCATAAAGTAACTTTCCAAAGAAACACCAGTTGTGATGGAAAGTAATAGGTATATTAGAAGCCAGAGTTTACAAGAAATTATTGTTAATTCTGCTGCTCTCTTCACGTTCTATCTACTCGTATACTTTTTATAATATTTTATTTAAGAAACGAATGGAGTATAAAAAAATTAAAATAAAGAAACAATGAAACTGTATAAAAGATATAGTTGGCACATTTTATGATATTCATTTCAAGTCCTACGGGCTTTCAAAGAATGGCAGGATGATAAACTATCATGATAAACTATCAGTGATAAATTATAAGACCAATAATATTTAGATGTACACGTTACGACAAAAAAGAAAGTACGTGTACATCTATCATAATACCTAATGTCTATAATAGGAGTGAATATTTGTGTAGATTTTATAAAAGAAATACTTTATGAACTACTTTATGTAATAGAATTCGATTCAAACTTGTCAATTACCTCAAATTTTAATTATTTTATTTGCCAAGTTTGAAGTTTACAGTTGTACTAGAAATTTTTTTCTATATTTCATTTATTTCCTAGTTGTTATTAATCTAGTACATCTTTTAGTTAGTTTCCAGTTGATTTATCCATTGGTAAAATATTATATTTATGAAATTATTATCTCGTTCGTTCTTTTAAGCTTTCTTTCATCGGCTGTATCTGTATTGGAGCCATTAATAAATGAGATTAAATTTACTATGATCACAGGATAAAATATCAAAAGTGATATCAAATTAGAAATTTAAATTCTCTCTAATAATTTTCTAACAATTGGTATTTTGACTCTGACTGACTGAATAAAAAACAGGTACTCGAAAAAGTACGAACGTTATAAGAATTTCTTTGAGCCATTAAAAACCTTGCTCCAAAAGCGTCGCTGATAAAAACCAAGCAGACAAGTTAACTCATGAAACAAGAAAAGTTTAAAAAAAGCGTGTTTTATTCATAATCTTGTCATTATAACCTACAATTACACCGTCTCGATCAATTACATTCAATTTTAGTTTCTCTGCAAATCGCCAATCCTTTCAGCGTGGAATCAATTTATTCTATACAAATCAGAATTGCACTTATATATTGAAGATCTTACTTTATACAATATATAAAATTAGATCTTACTTGTTCGATTAAATAACTCTACGTAATTTCTAGAAAATTTTATTTCTAAAAATTTAACTTTTCATACTTCTAAGTATGGTATTACTACATTCTGAATTTAAAAAGTAATCTTCGTCTGAAATTCAACAAAAAGATTTTGCTGCGAATGTTTATTACCGATGTGCGATAATCTCCTATTATTGCAGATTAGAGATAAACATTCGAGAGAGGCTCTAATTTTCTAGGAAACGAGCAACATCAACGTCAACACGCGTCAGCACTTGCTTGAGCTTCATAACATACCATTACAATGAAACGTTAATCCTGGATTTCGCGTGTCGAAACTTGCTTTTAGTAAAAAGTAAACATAGCAAGCATAATCTTCTACGTATGAACAAAATCACGTGGAAAATTTATCTGAATCTATTCCTATTTCACATTAATTCAAAAGTAGATTTGATTTTATGAGCAAGTATATAGTTTTCGGTCGTACTCTATCAATCCTTTTGTTCATCTTCTTATAATAAATTATATAGAGAATAATAGTCGAAATACTGTATTTTATCCAAACAGAATATATTCAACATATTTCTGATGTTTTATATAACATTACAAAATTACAAGGTAGAGCCTCTCTTCTCTTAACGATTGAATATAATGATTATATTTCATTATATTCCTATAAAGCCAGAAATATTTTATAATTTAACTAATTTTAAGCTACAATTCAATATTTTTGTTGAATCCTTTATTAATCATAGAATAATCACAACTACACTGTACATGTTTTACTATTTTTATTCTGTTTCTCTGAAGGACCAATATTTTACAATTTAATCAATTTCAAACTATAATCAAAAACTTTTACAAAAATTATCGTCTGTTGGTGATATTTTCCATAATTCACTTTGCGTACTTTACTATTCTCATCTAGTTTCCACGAAAAAAACAATATTTTACAATTCAACCAATGTTAAAGTACGATCAAAAATTTCTATTTATAATAATATTAACCATAAAAGAAACTTGAATAAACTCTCTCAAATACAATCCTAACTCGATTGTACTTGAACTTGGCAATTAACTCTATATATAAATTTTATAACTTTCATCATAGTTTTCACGAGGAATCAATATCTTACTTCACCAATTACTCTAAAAAATTTCCGTTGAAACGCGGAATAAAGTCCTTCAAATAACAGAATAATTAATTCCACGCGTCAAGGGACGAGTCGCAAGAAATCAAAGGCGTTCTATCGTTGAAAACGACATTTAGAAGAAAGAATATATAGATAGACATTTGTCAAACTTACCTTACTCTGGACATAGTCGAGGGCCAGCATGCAATCCGAATATCCGGTCTCGGTCTTGATAGTGGTGCCGCCTTGGCCCGGCCCGGTAGAGCAGAATCCGGAACCCACAACTCCGACGGGTCCTCCGAGGCCGGCTGCCGCCGCCGCCGCGACGCTGTCCCGGTACCACGGATACATTTTTCACTAGAACACCGAATACAGTCACCTAATTGCGTATACGCGTCCGAGGACTCGATTCCACCCGACCCGAAATATTCGCTTGGCACCGTAGAATAGTCCCGAGGCGCCACGGTTCCTTCTTACGTCACTGCGAGCAATCGGTCGCACTTCCGGTACCGATTTTACTTCGCCAGAGCTTCCAGATCGGGTCCGACACAACCACGCGAATTCTCGTCGTCGTTGAGATATCTAATATCTATTGCTCCACCTTTTCGTCCAAACGAGAAACAAGGACAAACACACCTCACCCTCTCCTCTTTCGTTTGTTTCTGCTATTTCGTTAAGCACTGCGTTCCTTGTACTTGTCCTGCTCCTCTAGAAGCACGATATCGTTTCCGAGACACTTCTAATTACGAGAAGATTCACTGGGATTCGATGGGCAGTCCCGCGTCCCTTTTTCACGCATCTCGCTTCTCGTTTCGCACCTTTTTACGGGAACTAGAATTTTCGGAGACCCGACGCTTAACAGAGACACACACTGTGTTCCGATATATATATATATATATATATGGTATATATATATATATATGGTGTATATATATATATATATATATATACCACCGTGTATATCGTTCTGAGGAACGTAACTGACAATATATAACCGACGATCGGAGCGTATGTAATCCCGTATATATAATTCGAGATGGCGGTATGGCGTGCGTGTTACGACGTGAACAACCGAACTGAAACTATGGATAACTTCGCGCACGATATAAACACGCTGTGTCGGTTACAAACGGCGTCAAGGGTGAACCGCGCACTGGTCTAATGTTTTCGCTGTCTACCTGTCTCTCTCTCTCCTGCGTGGTCCGTGATTGGCTCGCGGCCTTCGATCGAGACTCTTACCAGCGATAACCGTTTACATTAAAAATAGTATCGTTCCTCGGTCGATGACTAGATTTATTCTGTATCCTACTTATGTGTCTCTCTTTCTTTTTCTCTCTCTCTCTCTCTCTCTTTCACATATATACACACGTACATGTATGCATTTCCCTTACGAAAAGTCTCGTAATCAAATTATTGCACTAATATTGGTCGATCGCGATATTCGTTATAATATTGCACTTGGGAGGAGGGGTGGGGAGAAAAAAACCGCACTTTTATTTACTGGTTAATCATACGCTGTCTTGCGCTCCAAGCTTCCTCAAGACGTTTCCGTCGTGGTGATCGGCTCCGTCGACAGCTGGACTCCGCTCCCCACTGTCATCGCACTTGTCCACAACGCGTCAACACCGACTGTCACTCTCGCGTTTGTAGGTTAGATGGACGCTCGCGCGGTACGATCAGGCACGGTACACACGCTCGCGGCACGTTCTTCCATGATCGCGTTTCCCCGAGTACCAGGAAGCGCAGGATAACTCACAGACGTTTCTTCAAATATCCTACCGGCTTTCCGCCGAAACGACAACCACCACCGAAACAACGGTCCACGTATCGAGGCTGGTTTGTCTCATGATAACTGGTACCTTGCCACCATTCGCCTGCACTAGATACTCGATAATCGTCTTGTTCTCGTCGATGACAATTGCTGTTCACGATGCACGTACTGGCTCACTACGCCGGTGATTCGAACGCCCAGTTCCACAGCAAGGATGGTGTCACAACCGCGGCCATCTTACCTCTGACGAAAGTGGCGGGAAAACGACGCTACCGGAAAAGCGGCCGACACTTTTCTTGCCAACTTCCGCTCACCGTCGATTGACAGGCCTTCCCTCGGCTGCTCAGGTGGCACACGTCTCTCCCTCTGGAAAACGGAGACGACCGTTGATCGTTCGTTCGTTTTTTCGTTTCTTTTTTTTGCCCGGACGTTGCGACGAGCGAAGAAAAAACAGATCCGGCGGGGCCCGGAAATTGTGAACCGTGGACCGCGGACGCGGTTGCAGCACTGACGCGGGAGTCGCAATTCGAACAACCGTTCGGCCGTGCTCGGTAGCGCTCGGCCGTCCTCGGCTCTGCCCCTCGCGATACATCGCAGCTTGCTCGTGCTGCGCGGCTCGGAGTGGGGGTAACGAGCCACCACGGAGGGATTAGGAGGCAGGGTGGGGGAACAGGCGGGTTTCCTCTCTCTCTTATTAACCCCTTCTCTTTCCTAATACCTCCTTCCTTGTCCCTCCCGTTGCTGAATATATTATTATTCAAATATTCGTTTTAATATTGCTACTGGAATTATTATTTTTTTTTTTTTTTTTGCTTATAATTGAAAATGCCTTAAAAGAAGATAGTAAAAACAAGATGTAATAACAAAACCTTGAAATTACACAAAATGGAGTATTCGACCATGAAGCGTTTTATAATAAGAAACTATTTTGTCAAAAAAATGGTAATTTATCAGTATATAATTTTTTTTCCCACGTCATAATAAAATTTCTAATTTGTATGGACCATTACAATGACCATAATAGGTTAAATTACTTAATTTTGAAGTATTTAATTTCATTGAATTTTGCTACCAATTTTTATCGAGGAGAATACAAAATACAAAAAAATACAAAATAAAATTGAATAATCAATTATTACATTGACCTATGATCTAGCGTTATTATCTATTCGAGGATTAATAAATAATAAACATATGTAGTAACATTAACTGCAAAGAAGTCTGAGAATGAGTCACTTATTTCCCTTTCACAAAAGCAACAAAAAACAAATATTTCTTTAAAAAAGAGCTACATTTTTTGCCACAACGGTTCTAAGTAATCCATGCAATAAAATCAACTTAATATTACTAAGAGATACACAGTCGTAAAAATGTCAAAAATTCATAAAGCACGAACCCCTTGCATGCCTAATTAATTAATTAATTAACCGATGCACGCTGATGGAACGTGAACAACGCGTTTTTATTGTAAGCCAAGATAAAGAATTTCACTGGAGTGTGTAAACAAGATGATAAGAATATAATTCGATGAAAGACAGAAGAACTTCTTGAATGAAGAATAAGAAGACTAGACCCTAACCTCCTACAACTTAATTTCACACTGGTGCAACGCTTCAAGGAATAGATTGGAAAAGGTCACGAGCATCACGAGGCATCATGCAAAAAGCCGCCCCTGAAACGGTCCACGAATTCCTGGGGAATTTCTTCGTTGCCAGAGAAAAAACAGTCCCTAGGATAAAAAGTCACCCCAGCGAGACGAGGGGTCGGTGAACGTCTACACAGAAGTATCTCTTGAATCAATCTGTTCTTATTTGCCTGGCACTTGTCGCTCTTCAAATTATGCGTGACACCAACTGTTTGGGAATGTTTAACAAATGAACGTACAGATAACGAAATTTCGAGTAACAATTTTTTAATAGATGGACATACTAGAAAAATCATAGTTCGTTGAAAATCCTTTGATTAATTCTAGGCAATTTTTTAAATTATTGGCGTGCATAATCCATCGATCAATTTGAAGCATTGTAGTTATTTCTTGTTAATTTAATTTAATAAGAATTAATAAAAGAGAAGTCGGTTATTAATAACAATAAACAATCGTTTTCGTTCAGGAAAATTAGTATAGAAATTTTTAACAATGGAGTAAGAATTATGGCACAATACTCTGATATCAAAAGTGAAAGAAATGGTAAATGTTATGTATGTGATTTAGGAAAGTGTCTATGCTTTCATGCAGTTACATCTTTAAGCAGAGCTTCCAAGTTTTGGAGTTTAAGCAGTATTCAGGTCGTCCGTCTGTAAAAAGATACCCTGGAGGAAGCATCGTCATCGACCCCTACGGCATGGTCCAAAAAAGAGCTATAACCACAAATCTTATAGCCAAGGGTGGAGACAATTCAGAAGGGGGTTGATGGTCACGGTTACAGGGTCACCAGACTCAAGACGTTCCACTTTCTTAAATGTCTAGTAGTTAATAGCCTAGTAGTTCTGTAGGTCAGTTCTCCAACAATTCCAGAATTATTTTCATCACTTTCGAAGGAAACAAGGAATGATTTTTCTTACGTTATATCCCTTATTTCTTTCAAGAAACTTGAGGGATCTCTGTATTATAAATCTTTGAAGAATTGGTGACGATTTCGAAATTAAATTTCTGTCTTTCCCGAAGACTTTGAAAAAAATAAAAAATTTTACTTGTCTCAAGTTTCAAATGTCATTGCAACTAACTTCCAAATTTTGAAATTGGTGACATAAACTATAATAAACGACAATGTCGATAACAATGTACAAACAGATTGTCAATCCTTCAGTGAGTAGTCCAAGAAAAATCCAGGAACATTGTCAAAAAGAATATTATGATTTTTATACTTTAAACTTCACTCAGTGATACTGACAAAAAATTAAAACGACATATTTTTCATATCTAATATCAGAAATGCAGACAATGTTGTTGATTATTTTCCAAGTTTCATTCATTCTATGTCACTTTGACACACAATTAAAGGATTAAAAGCAAACGTGACGCTGATAATACAATGCTAGAAAATTATCTCCTGACTAAAAGAAAGGAGAAAAACTACTAAATGTGACATTTCCAAATACCAAAACGTCCACAGAGATACCGAGCATCATTAAAGTTAATCACCGATGACAATCCAAACGAAGATCGTTGACTCCTGAAGAAGAAACGAGAACTCATCCAAGAAGCCCAGTCGGATTCCCCAATTTCCCGACGCGACGTTGCAACGCGAGGGAACGCCGACCTTGAAGCATCCGTCTACCCTCTATTTAACCGCTTCCTAGTTTCTTTCGCCGGATGGAAAGGACCTAGGCGAAGCCATGCACGTCTTCGACTCCCGCGGCGTGCTCCAAAAACAAGCTATAACCACAAATCTTATCGCCCGGGGTCGCGGAGCGAAGTAGAAGAAGGCGCTAGAGGGTGGCTGGTTAGGTTCAAGGGGGAGTTCGTCCCACCTTCTCTGCTACCTAACAAGTAGCCTGTAAGAAGAGCCGTTTCGCCCGGTGATTCGTGCTCGTGGAGCTGCCGGCGGCGTCGTAGCTGCCCGAAGGAAAAACTGCGACACGGTTTTTCGGCCAACGAGAGAGAGACTCTCCCCCGAAGTTCAAGGCCATCCTCCGAAGAAAAGAGAGAGAGAGAGAGAGAGAGAGAGAGAGAGAGAGAGACAGGGAGAGCGAGGGCAGCGCCTTTTTTGTTTTCGCCCTCTGGCTTCGACTACGAGAGAAAGAGAATGACCGACAGACCGACAGACCCAGCTGGCTGTTGCCCTCCGAGTCTAGCTTGAGCTGTTAGACGATTTTTTTTTTATTTAAATAAACTGTGCTGGAGTTTATTATTCTTCAAGATGTAATGAGGAAGCAAGAAAAGATGGAATGTCAACGTTCGGGTGTTTAAAATATTTTTGACGAACGTCACAAATCTGAGAATTTAGGTAGGATCGAACTCTGTTGTCGTTCGTGAACAAGTTTCGATAAGTTTCCACAATTCTAGCTATTTCTCTAATTCTTGAAAGTTTGTACCAACGAGATATTTTTATTTCTCCTCTAGTTTCTTTTAACGTTGTTTCTTTCGTATTTTAAATCCTACTTTTCTAACTAAACGTCCTTCTGAAATGAAGAAATTTCTTCTACCTAATCTAAAAAGTTTCATCGGAAAGAAGCCCGTAGTAAGTTCGTCGTTAGAGTTAATTTTGAATGATTCAAGGCGATTGCTTGATGATACTGATGGTCCATCTTGAATAGTCTTACCTTAATAAAGTCCTACTGGAAGGCAGAAAGAAACATGCACAAATAGAAAATTCAGATCACAATCAACAAACTTGAAACCGGTAATTACTGATGATCACTGAGTTACCAATCACTCTCGGTTTTGTCTAAGAAATAGCAGTTGGTAACACGAGATCAGTTTCGACAATTGTAGAAAAGTCAAAAATATAAAAATTGGATTTAATCGCCATCAAACCTTACAAGTTTTTTGATTACTCGTCATCCAAAAAAATTGAATGAAATGGAGCATATCATAAACACCACCTTCTAATTGACAAATGTTCTTACTCATTCGTTCATTTCTTACTCATTCATGTAACAAACGCCTACAATTCTAAGCCTTGAAAGGTACGAAAAAATAAATTCTAAACACGGAATTAACAGAACCTCTTCCAAGAAAATAATCTTCTTATAAACTGAAAATGGACAGAGCCGCAATTTCGTCGATTTCAACCGATTACAAAAAGAAAAAGGACCGAAAATCAACTTTTGAAACACTGGCAGATTAACAAACCTGGAGAAAATGATAAAATATCGGAGATGTTTACAGCGTTCCATGGGATAATCAAAGATTCGCATTCAGCTCGCGAAATGGGTGCTCGAAAAAATCCAAACAGAGACGAACGCTAGGAAGCGTCGGCATTGATCGTGCAAGCTGGCCCAAGATCGCGGCCATCTTCTTCCTGCCGGTTTTCACTGGCCAATCGACCGGGCGAACAGGGCGAAATTTGAAAAATCCTGGGACGAATCGTCCGAATGGTGCTCGTTGGTCGTTCCTTCGTCGGCCATGTTGCTGGCGAACGGGGGGAGAAGAGTGAAAGAGGGGGGCAAGAGGGCAAAAGAGGAGGCCGGCCAAGTAACAAGAAATCTTGAAACAGAGCAAAAGGGTGGAGACGGAGATTAATGAGAAACGAATCCGGACGAGAAAGGAGAGAGGCGAAGAGAGAACTGGACGAGTACTGAAGATCGAGGAGCAGCCTTCGAACCTGATCCTCGAAAAGGGCTCGCCATGTTGCGAAGGAAATAGACGATTTTCTCGTACCATTGCACTGCCCCAGGTCAGGGTTAAACTCTCCTTTTCCTTCCCGCTTTCCCAGACGTTATCTGAAAGTCGAAAATATAATTATAGAATTTTTTTCTAATGATCCTTCATGTGGATCATTGCTCCGAAACAAACGACATTCGTACGTCGTACTGAATCCTCTATAACCTCTGCCAGAAATCATCTCAACTGTATTAAATTTTAAAGTAGTTAATGTAAAAGAGATCAACATGTGACTGAATCTATAAATATTAATATTAAATTCATCTAATTATTATTATTACTAGAATTTAAAATTATGAACATTGTTAAAAAGTCAAAGACATCATCATTAAGTATCGTCATTGAAGGATTAATCTTTCATGGATTATAATGTTTCGAAATTTCAGGAGCATTAACCCCTTGATAATATAAAACTGTTATCGTGAGAAATTATAATCGACGAATGAAACTATATTTCTATATTTATTTTAATTCGAAATTTAATTTTTTAATTAGAAATTTTCGCTACGAGACATTATCTATAAAAGATAAATTATTGTTAGAGCTGTGTATGGTATATTTCGACTACTTCCATAGTAATTACAGTGTTCTAAAAAATAAATCATAAGAATGAAGTTTATGATATTTTTTGATAAAAATCATATTAAACAATTTTTCAAAAGCTTCCAAAAACAAATCACAGGACAAAAAACTAGAACCTTCAACGTGTAATAATACTCAGCTAATATTTTTCGACAGAAATCATGTTGAATAATCCTTCGTATTTATCTTATGATTAAGCCAAAAATTCTGTAGCATAAATAAAACATCCGTTTCTCTTTCTCCACTATCCAAAAACAAATCACAAAAATACAATCACGTTTCTCAAAAGCAATAATGCGAAACATTTGAAACTCAATTATTTTTCATTAAAAAAGAATCCATCGTCCTTTAGGTATATTCAACCGGAAATTCCAGAGTATAGGTAGAATCTCAAATTTTCTTTTTTTGCTCCTCTCCACTTCCAGAGCCAACAGAGTAACGACAACACAACCTGGTCCACAACCCTGTCGGTGCGTGGCTCATGTATAATTAATTAAATGGATATGCAATTTCGATTGCAAGCGCTAGCGAAAACCCGAGTGCACAGCCGATCCCTCCCCCGAAAGAGGGGTTGGCTTGCTCATTTAGAAAATGAAATTGCACAAGAGGGCGTGCACCCACCCCGGGGAACATGCGCACCTCGTTACATCATCCCGCTTAGGTATCTCGCAAGTCTACCGCTTCGATCCTCCTCCGAATGGCTCTTCCCTTGTCCTCTTGGTTCCCTCTATCGTCAGAGGAAAATGGAGGTGCCCTTTTTGCTCCTGTATACATCGACGTGCTCGCCGTTTTGAAGCCTGTCGGAGAAGAGATGAGAAAAGAGAGAGAGAGAGAGAAAGAGAGAGAGAGAGGGATGAATTTTGTTTATGACCGGTACCATTAACCAAACTCGCGGATATGAACTCTGAGATAGGAGATATGAAAGTTGGAGTATCTTGCTGTTTCATGAGTGTTCATTCATTTCTCAGTTTTCGCGAAAAAGGTCGGTATTTCAGAGGAGTCTTCAAGTGACTAAAGTCCTTCGTCTTAAACAGTTTTCCCCGTTTCACAAGTGTTCACTTTTCTGGTACTGGTGTCAACTCCCGAGTTTTGAATATTTAATAAAGATTTTCAGTAATTCTCAACGTTTATAAACTAATTGAAAATGATAAAGATCCTCGCAATTTAGTATACAATCCATTCGAGTTCTCAAGTCTCAATCTTAATTTTTGCTATCTCTATATATTCCTCAATTTTATCAACTCATTATTTTTGAGGAAACCAGTCATACAAATTAAAAATGAATTCTAAAAAGTCTAAATCTCCGTCCTTGCTTCAAAAATGGAAATACTTTATATATAACAAAGAAGAATGGAGCATTTCGAAAAAGTTTCAAATATTGAAAATATAATTAATAAATATTTGAAAACGAAACTTGTAATCACAATATTTATATTTCCCACCGAAATGTACGAATATATTTCATCTAAAAAAAAAAAAAAAGGAGAACGTTTCAAACTTCCATGGAGCAGCAGTACAGTATTATGCAAACACTACACTACACTACAAATACACACGAAATTAAAAAATATTATTAACATTAAATACTAAAAGTGAGAAACATCCGAAGAAAAAAATGTTCGAAATATTAAAAATATTCTGAAACTCTCCTAAAACTTCTGACCGTCAGCTTGAAAATTTAAAGCTAGTATCATCCGCGTATTAAAAATGGCACGCATGTAGCCAGCAACTTTTCAACGAAAAATCTCAACCATCCTGAAACCGAGCCCCTAAATCCTTCTCCTGCTTTCTCAGACGGGCAAGGATCGCGCGAAGTATCGCGTATCTAACGCGCGTACTATGCCGGGGTGGAGAAAAACGGGGCCATAGATTCGGTGCTCGTTGGAGGATTCCCTTTTTTTGCCGCGGTCTCGCGGTGTCGGCCGCGAGAGGATCCTTCGCAGATGGCGCGAGCACCGGAGGAACTAGTGATTAATTAAAACTCGTTTCCGCGGCTTCCGTGGGTGCCGTGACGATGGCAGAGGAACTGCCGGTTAGAGGAGAAGGGAAAGGGAGAGGGTTTGCACGACTTACGCCTTGGAGCGAGCGAGGGGGTGGCCGCACCCCCACGAGGAAAGGGGTTGGTCCTCCGGAGGAAACCCCCGGGTCTCTCGTGCCAGGTCTTGGACGAACGAAAAGCTGCCATGCGCGCCTCACTGCCATCATGGAAACCCATCCCCTTTTCTCCTTAGGGGTGGAAGGAGACGCTGACCCGGAGCAGCCACACCTGTGTGCAGCTGCAACTCGTACGCACGGGGTGAAATTTCGCTGCGAGATGATTTCTCGGAGAGGCACGTTGATTTTCGAGCGAGGATTGTTAGGTCGGTGGGTGTCACGTCTAATTTTCAAAATGAGGGACTTTTCAAAATGGTGGCACTTTAATTGGTATAATAAGATACAGTTGTATTAGCACGATATTGATTAACCATCTGTTTAATAGAGAAATGATTTGCACCAATTTAAAATCTGAGGAATGATAATTGCAAATAATTTAATTCGTATTTTTATAGTAGATAACGTATCGATGAAATAAAATAGCAAAGCACTAAATACGAGATTAAAATTTTTTTAAATAAATATACATTTTTGAAGTGCCATGACGCTGTGGAAGATTAATACGTTGATTGCCACGGTAGATGATTAAAATAAGATAAATTTCGATTAAAAATTGAATATTAAAAGCGAAAGAATCCACAAAATCCATAGAATCTAAAAAACGACAAAATGGACAAAGTTTTCTTTCATTTTACCGATATTAAAAGACACAATTTGATAATATAATCGAATCGATTGAAAAGAATTGCAAACAAAATATCGATCTCCAATGGGTTAATATTTTTCCGGCATCTTTTTTTCAGTTAAACCCTATGATATTCTATTTAAAATTAAAAAAAAAAAAATTGAACTCTTTCTCGTACGAAGAAAATTCTTTCTATCGCGTATGAAATTACCCTCGGAGTGTAAAACGATGTGCAAAGTAATTTATGCAAGTTCCGTGAATTATTTAACTATGTGGTCCTTACTGAGTTAAAGTACTGCACGTCAAGACGAGGCAAGAAATATTAATATTTCGGTCGAATAAAGATGGTTCTTGCCAAGTTTAACGTCCAACGAAAGAGAATAGTGCTGCTTCGAAGACGGTGGACAATCTTTTTACCGAAACGAATCGATAGAAAAGCAGATAGGTTTAATATGACGTGGAGTACACGTTTTTGCCCGGCTCGCAAACGAAGGCTGAAGGTTTAATTAAAATAGCTGAACGAGGGAAACTACAGCATCCGATCGGGATCGTTACAGTCTTCGCAGCCAATTAAAAGAGCAACGTGAATCTCTGGCAGGATATCAGGCTCAAAAACAATACGAATTCCGCGAAACGAAACGATCACGGAATATAATCCGATTATTTTCACCGTAGACCGACCACGAAAGATCCTATTAATTACGAAACGGAAACACGGATCTAGAAAAATGATCGATCGCTGCTCCGTGCGTCAAACGAGTAATAAGTTTACGTTTGCAAAAACTAATTGCAACTCTATAGATCCGCGGGAGAATTATTGACGATCTTCGTAATCCAGTTAGTCGATCGATTTCAGTTCGTCAAGCAGATCTTAGAAAAGACAATGTGACATTTAAAAGTCGTTTTGAAACAGGTGAAGTGATTCTTGGAAATGTGCTTCGCTCGTTCGTTCATTTAAAATTGCAAAGATCGTTCTTTGAACACAGAATGCGTTTGAGAATGATTTTTGGAGAACTTCATTGTCGAGCAATCCGTTCATGTATTATTATTAAAAAATTCTTTGACAATGTTCTACACTTTTAATACATCGTTCTTCAATGCGTGTAAATCAATTGGAAATAACTCTAATAATTTTGGAAAATCTTCATTATCAAGCAATCTATTTACTTATTTGAACTGAAACCAATTCCAGAGATCGTTCTTTGAAAGAGGATTTAATATATAAATATCGTGCAAGAATAATTGTAACGATTTTAAAAAATCTTCACTATCAAGTCGACCAATCACATTTGAACCAATTTTAAATTTTCTTTGAAATTTCCTTTGGTAAACCAATTTGATGTAACACAGATTTTGTGATTATTTTCGAGAAACTTGACCAATCGAGTCATCCATTCGTTCATTTAAATTTAACTACTAATTTATTTAATATTAATTCACGATTCTTCGAAGAAATTTTGTAGATTTTCAAGACGCTCGTCTTCTTTATTCTGCTATAGACTTTTTAATTTCTCTGGTTATCTAAATAAATATAAATTTTACAACTTGCAGTAATTCTTATGTTAAATCAATAGTAAATACCGTGGCCTTGGCTGGCCACGAAAGGTTCTATTAATTACGAAACGGAAACGTGGTCGATCATCACTCAAAGAATTCTTATTTGGAAGAGGGAGAAGAATTCAGAGAAATTTGCAGTAAAAACCAACATGGAGAAACGAGGAAACGCCGACAGAAGATAGTGAAGGATTCACTATCACTTGCCAAAGAAGGACAAGAACCTGGAGCTTCTAATGAACAGGATCAAAGCAGACTTGCGATGAACAGACAAGAGATAGGGATCATAGTTACAGAGAAACGAGTATCTGCTTGTTATCAGAGGAGACTGAAAGAGAGACGAGGTACCATTGAAAAAGACTTATACTAAAAAAAAAAAAAAAAAAGAAAAAGAAAAGAACAAGGTACTGAACTGAAAGAGGAAGAAGCAACCGGTGCCATCGTACGTGAGATTAAAGAGAGAAGTGAAACTTGCTAGAAAGGAGGAACGAAGATCCAATCGATAGTAACGAGGATAAAACGTATCTAGAGACGAAAAGGTGATTCGAGTGTCGAAGGTGGTGCAAGAAGAAACGAAAGTTCAAGCGAAAGATACAAGAAAAAGATACGATATAAAGAGGAAGACAGAACAAAGTGAAACGAAGATTGAACTAACAAATTAAACGAGAGAATTCAAATGGGAATTCAAGAGGCGATTCGAAAGAGTCGAAGGTGCGACGGAGGGGAAACGAGTAAACTAATCAAGGACGAAAATTGTAAAGAGAAAGGGGGTCCCGAAGGCAGGAGGATCCCGAATAATCAGCCAGCCAATGAGAAAGACAGAATATAAAGAAAGGATCGAAGAGAAACGAGCATTCAACCAACAAACTAACGTCGAGTGTAACATAGATAGAATACAAAGAGGACCCACAGACGAGTCCAGAGAGTGAAGGGTGGAACGAGGAGAGGCGAGGGTCCGACCAGCAAACCAAACGAGAGAATAACAAGGACAGGGCATAAAGAGGAAGAGCCAGTCCTAAAGGATCGAAGATAGAACAAGGAGGATTCAACGAGGATTCAAGCAGCCGGCCAACCGGGAATGACAAAGACGGAATACAAAGAGCAAGGGACGACCCTAGAGGGTTGAACGTGGAACGGAGAGAGCTTCAACCAACCAACCAGCCAAGCAGCCAAGAGCAACGGAGACGGGATACAAAGAACAAGAGGCAATCCCAGAGGATCGAACGGAGCACGAACGGAGCACCAGCCTGGCCAAGAGCAACGGAGAGAGAACACGAAGAGGAGCACGATCCGGACGAAGAGTAGACGACGAGAGAGGGTCGGAGGCAGAGCGACAAGGACAGAGCGAGGGAGGACCGGCCACCACGATGAGGTCGATGAGGAAGGCAGCCTCGGTCGGCGCACTCAGAGGCGTAACCGACAAGCCACGACTCGATTGGTCGGCAACGGAGCAGCCTGGTTTCCACCCATCGCAGGCGCAACTACTCGATGAGAAAAAAAAATATCGTCGACCCCTCTCTCAGCAGGAGGAGGTGGAAAACGAGCCGGAGGAAGGAGCTGAAGCAAGGTGGACGAGAGAGGAAAGGCGCGAAAAGGAGCCAGAGAGGAGCCGCTCCGGGACGCAGGAGGCCACCAGCCTGTGTCCTCCGTTCCTTTCCTTCGACAACCCCGCCCGAGGGTTGACTTCCAGATCCCTCCAGCCCTCGAGAACGCCGCCATCACCACGTCTCTCTTCCTTCCCGCGAGCCCCTCTGCAAGCCGACAAGGGGGTTCGTACTACGTACAACCGTGAATCCCCAGATCTCGATCCACCGGTAGCTCCACGAGGTGGTATCGAGCCTCGTCCCTCTTCCTCCGAGGGTTACATCGTTTCTGAAGCTTGAGAAGCTTGAATGTTTTAAAAGGGGGTTGGTTGGTGCATGTGGTTGGGTATTTAAATGGCTCGGTCGATGTGGAACGAATCGACGAACAAAAATGGTTTTGGAGTATATATAGTATGGAACTTAATATCCTGATCCTTGATATAAGATACAATGCAAAATTCGTAGGAAATTTTCGTAAAAATTTTGTTTGGTTTAATTCTCTGTCTATGTCAAAATCTATTATATTGCATTCTCGTGTTTTTTTTTTTTTTTTTCAGTCTACTATAAAATCAGATAATCCTGAATATGTTATGTCAATGGATGTACAATACTGACAAAAAGTTTGTATGCACTTATACTGTATTTGTATTCCATATTTAGTTTAATATTTCGCTGTAAATTAGTTCCTGTAAATTTTTTTTAGCTACTATCATAATATAGATACATATAATAAACGTGTTCATTTTTTTATAGTACATGTTCACTACATAGTAAAATAGTCCAAGCAAATATATTACTATTGTCATTAGAAGTATGCACTTGATATTAAAAGATCTATTCTAACATATTCATAGATTCTGTAAATATCTATTTCCTGAACTGCATAACCAATGTAACATGATAAAAAAAGTTCTTGTCTGAAACACATCATTTACATTTTCATCCCCCAAAAATCCCTAAATATCGTTCAATCTTCGTGAATCAACTATCAAGAACACCATATTCGTTCGTTTCTTTAGATCAGGACAACATAAAAACAAATATAATAAATATTCTACAAATTGGCAATGTCTATTCATAGAATTTCTAAATACTTTAAGAATGAAAACCAACTTTTTCGAATGTTTATATAAATAACGAAAAGTAAGAATCCACGTAAACAACAGAAAGTTGATTTCCCCAATTACATGTATGTATATTGCAACTTCTTCCTATTGATCCGAACAGATCAAGTATGCATCTGCTGTACGAAACTTGTTAAAGCTCCTGCGTGTCGACTGATCCTTTTCGATCGAGCAAATCGAGCTGAAAGATGGACGAGCCCTTCGACGATCTGCAGCCATTTCTCTGACTAAAACGCGTCCAACGTTCTCTCTTTCTCCCTTTCTTTTTTCTTTTCACCCATTCCCCCGCCTTCCTTAAAATACTTCGTTCGGGATTACTTAAAGACTGACAGAATGCGATTCCACGCGCATCCCCGCAGAATTTTAGTTCCAATTCCAGTTGCCGCAAAAGGCCGAGGAATGTGCGAGGACAAAGTCAATGTCTACCTGGAGACCAGCCGCCAGGAACGCCGCGCGGCATCCTAATTTTATTTTCGGACGGTTTTCAAGCTCATTTCGCTCGCGTCACTTGCTCGTTCACCAAGTCGGATCCATCGTCCGCGATTTTCGCCGCGATCTCGCCCCATTAAGATCATTTCTGGGCGACGAAACCTGAGGAACCGTTCGATGAAACACGATGCCATTGCAATTAAAACGCGGAGAGCGCGTTTTTTTTTTTTTTTTTTTTTTTTTTTTCAAGTAATCCTGAAGGAACTCTCCCGTCTTTGGATATAAATTTTGTCGAATATTCAGATTTTAGAATACATTCGTAGAATGTAATCACAAGAACGCAGAATATTAATCGATAGAATAAAATATGAATTGTAGAATATAATCTGTAAAATGTAATTATATTGCAGAATATAAACGTACGATGCAATTAAAGAGTGCAGTCAATGACAGGAAAGCAAAGAAAATCTCAGAAAATCTTAGACCCTTAAGAAGAAGAAAGATTTGACGAAATCAGTTGTTAAGTATAAATCTGTAGATACCCAAATTCAAGTATAATTAGTAAAATATTAGTTAATTAATTGATTTATTTATTTAGGTGGGCGTAAAGAAGAAGAACTCACAAAATTGTCTTAATATCCACCAGTTTCACGTCAAATTTTATTAACTAATTATTTCTAAGAGCCAGTTGAGTTGATATCGATATTAACCTCGTACCTAATGCATATAACGATAAAACATTATGTTGCTGTATTGTATACATGTAACGAATACACATGTATATATTTATTGTATCTACACGATGCGTATAATAATAAAACATCATATTTATTTCCATATTGCAGTAACTTACAGTCAAAAAATTTTATTCCATATTATTTTTTTTTTTTTCTTTTTCTGTGAGAAACGTCTGCTTGCTACATGTTGTTACATATGAAAAATTAATTCATTTCAGCGTCAAAGTAAACATTTCGCCTGAACGAACGGATGGGATTCGTGAAAAGGCCGAAGTGGTTCGTCGATTGAAACAAGCGGCGAACCTATCGCCGCGAGGATCTCTGATTCAAAGGCCGAGCCTTTCCTTATTCCCATATACAACGGCGCTAATTACACCACAGCGATTCAACGTTCAGCGCTTTTCCATAAAGGGAAATGGAATTTCCTCGACGCGCCGCGTGGTTCAAAGTCGTCGGTCTTTCCGACCTCCAGGAAAGTCAACGGACTCCTGGAGTCGACGAGTACCGTTCCCGACTCCGTGTCTGACCACCGATATCGACCGTGTCTCTTTCTCCTTCGCCGCTTCCAAAGCAATCCCCCGTACATACAGTATAGTTTGGTGTTTAACGACCAATGGCTCATAACACTGAACAGCTTTAACAGCGTGGTAAAAAGGAGGCAGAGAACGATGCAAAAGGTGTCTAATTGGCGCTGTACGATAAAGTCACTTCTTTCGTAGTAACATGTAACTTTATGCCAGAGTGAATGACGATAACAGTATTACTAGGTGTGATTAAAGGGAATTGTTGAAAGATATTCTACCGGAGTTACGAAGCTGCGGATTTCCTTTTGCGAAAACTCCTCTCTTTTTCATTTCACGCTGTACTTATAGTAAATAGAATATTTTCGTACGTTTTTCTTTCTAATTTTGCATTATTATTTCTGACAAGCCGAAATTAGACAACCGTACGCGAAGGAGCAGAGGGGAGTGAAACGGCGAGAAAGCAAAGGTTTGCTCGTGCTTTGCTCTCGATTCGCCAGAGAAAAACGCGGAGATTCCGAGGGAAACGCGCGGGATAGCACTGATAACTCGCCTAACGATCGTCTCGAGGACGTGAAAAATCGCGAGTCACGGGAAAAGGGGAATCCCTGACGAGAGGGTGAAAGGAAGAGGGCAAGAAGGGCCACGCGAGATTACACGGCACAATCCGCAAACGAGCGAACTTGAGCCGCGTTCTAATTGCGAATATGACTGTGCTTAATTTCCCCCATCGTTGTCGTTGCACGTAGAATCAACGTCACTCGATAGAATTATCGTTTCCGAGAGTTCCTTTCTTCAAAGTTGTTATTCCTAGTAGAACCATCCCTTTCGAGTTAATAGAATCCCTCATTTTTGCGTCTTATCTTTTCAACATTTCTCTGTCATTCGCTTTCTTCTTATTAGATGTTATAAAGATAGAGTTGTTTCATTTGTTCTTATCCTTGTTCCACTTATTGTGTATTGTATGGTACTTGTATGCATTATAATACAGTATTCTGTATACTTATACACTATATTAGCATAATTTTAATTCTAGTTTCAATCTTAATTTTTCACCTTTAATACCTACTGTATAACATTGTTTTTAATTGAAATAAAATTGATCTTACAAACTTTTCGAGTATCATATTATAAAATAATGTATTATTAATTATTTTATCACTTTTGGAGTAAGATTCTGATTCTTGATTGGAAACTATTCTTCAATTTTTCTTTTCATTTTGAAATAAATATCATAATTTCTTTCGTTACTTAAGCAAGGATATTAATCATATAAGAAATATCATAATTATTATTATATTCCAGGACTATTCTTTGCTTATTTCTAATATATTTCATTTTCTGATAATAGTTTACAATTGTGCCTTTTGATAATTTTTTGCCACCGTTTATGAAATTATGTTTATACGCTTTTTACTTACTTTTAGAGTAACTTTTAGTCATTTTCGTGGTACACAATTTCTCTGTTAGTCCATTATTAAATAGGATGAATTAAATTTCATAAAATTTACATTTTTCCAGAAACAGTCGAGTGTCGATGGATGAAACCGTATACGCGTGAAAATCCAATTCCGATCGCGAAAGGTAAAGAAAGAAAACGAGCGAAACGATGCCTCCCACGTTCGGAGCAGCGCAAAACAAGAAACCGATGACCAACTTTAAATTCGTGGCTCGTGCGTCGACCGCGTCCGTTAGGTGTTACTGACACCTACTCTCAGGTTGAAAGGCTTTTCATTCACTCGAAATGTCTGCTTCATTAGTTTCTAAATTAGTCAATAAAACTTCCAACTAATGGCCCTGTTATTACTAACAAACTCGATCAATGGAAAGTAAATAACCTTCGAATAGGCAATTATGTTTCTATCGTAATTCTTTCCCATGATTACATCCATCAGGATCAGGAGGAATTTTTTTTTTTTACATCTTTATTATATAACTATTTTTCTTTTTTATCTTTTGCTATTTTTGTTAAACTTTGAATGTTGGAATTAAAATTCTATGATGCTCGATAATCCCACAAATCTAAAGCAAACCGATCGACCAAAACGATCCTCCCTCTCCTCGAACTAGACGAGGTTAAGCGGATCATTTGAATAGCCGCGGAGGTGGAAAAATACAACAAACGCATAAAGAGAAATCGTACCCAGAGGCTGGATGACTACCAGTCAGTAGCCACGAGAACAAGAAACGCGTTAAAATAAATACACGGTCGGAGGGCGAGCCTGTTAAAACCGAATGAATATTTCCTGAGAGCGCAATCCAATTACGTATACCTACGATCGTTGATCGTCCTGTAAAACACATCCCGCTGGTATTACGCATACACCGCATATATATATATACGCGCGTCTACCTACGCACGTCTCGTTTTCCTTCATTCACCCTCTTACGCGACTCTCTATACACTGCTGTTCAAAAGTATGTGGACGCTTTCTTAATTCTTATATTCAGACATGGATATATTTATCTACAAATGACATATAATTTATGTGTATGTATTTAGACGAACTTTTACGCATTTATATAAATTGCGCAGAATGGGCATAATGTGGAAGAAAAAAAATGTAAAGTGTGATTCTTTCTGTCTAATATCTAAAAATATTATAATGTAAAACAAATTTTATTTTTTGCAATTATATTCTCGAAAATATGAATAGTGAATTCTTTCTATTTTGATTTGAGTTTGCGTTGTGTTAGAAAATATATTTTAGTGTTTCATCAATGACGAAAAATATAATAGTCGTAGTTTTCTTCAATTACATTTGCGAATTATTGTACATCTGTTATCTATTATTGTATCTATTGTATTAAAATATATTATATAACTGTATATAAATATTCGTAACAATAATAATCTATCCCCTCGCTCAAAAAATAAGTATTTACTATATTTGCTTCAAACTTGAAAAAACAGAATGATACCTTGCAGAGTATTTATATAATCGTATTAAATACGTGGTGGTAAATTTTATCATTAATAATACATTATGCAGTAATAACGCACGCGTGATTAAAGAACTTTGTTATCAACAATGAAAACTTCTTGCCCCAAGACTTCTCGGTGGCAATGTACATTAATCACACTTCGTCGTACGGACTTCATCGAAAAATGGCAAGCGTTCGCATACTTTTGAGGGGCAATGTATGGTAGCAGCCAGCCAGGAGAAATATCCACGCGAGAGACATAATGCCGGACACAGCAAGGCCGGCTTCACTCTCTCGCTCGACGCAATTATCCCATTTAAATTAAGCCGCATAATTGGACGGCCGTCTATTCACACTCGTAAAGCAACCGCGCGAGCTTTTACAGCCGTGGTCGGAGGCAAGAATGAATTTAAGAAGCCAGTCGGGAGAGAGAGAGAGAGAGAGGGAGTGGAAAAAGGAGAGGGCCGAGAGATGTGGTAGAAAGAGAAAAGGTGGTTACCTCTCTGATTGAAAGGACCCTGACTACTGTACGATTTCGTCTTTTCTCCGTCTCCTCTCTCCTTTTTCTTCCGTTTTCATCTCGTTTATAAGTTTCTCTCTCTCTCTCTCTCTCTCTCTCTCTCTCACTTCGTCTCGTCTTACTCTTGTTCCTCTCCTTTCTTTTCTTTCTCTTTTTCTTTTTATTTTTTTGTTCCTGGTATAGTTATCTCGAGTATTTTTTCCCTTCTCTCATTTCGCCTTCTTGACATCTCTGTCTTTTATTTTTCGAGGCTACCACTGGGATCGTGGAACGAGCTTCTGGGTTACGTACGAAGAAAGGACTTAATGAAGGCAAAGATATTTATTTTCTTTCTATTCTTGTTCCTCTCATTTTTTCGACGGTTCGAGAGGGCGCTGCAGTTTGGAATTTATGGTAGCATCGCTGAACGATCACGGCGCTGAATATTTCAAGCTGTTCGAGGAGATGGATTTCTCGGATAATTGGATAATGGATAATTAGTTTCTACCAGCGTACACGTGTATCTATTTCAAAGTGTCTTTTCCCCGAGAGTCTTTTCTTTTATCATTTAGAAAAACTGTGGAAAAATTTGTCTCCAAAAGTGCGTCGTCGCGGTAATGTCTGCGCGAAGGAATGTAATTAGTCATCGTTTCGCGATTATTTCGTCGGAGAAAGTAATTACTCATTAGGAAGACGATATTAATGGGAAGACTGGACGTTAATTTCGACCCCGCGTTACCCACGGATTAGCGAACTCTTTTAAAAAGGGAATGGAATATCAGCCAGCTTGGAGCAACAAGGAGATCATCCTTTCCTCTGATCCAAGGGTCTGAACCTTCTGAACCATCCAACTTATCAAGGAAAATTACACCCGAGTCGCGTGAAAATTAATCAAAAGAATCGATGGCGAAACTATCTTTCCTCTTTAAGGATCAACTTGTTGAAGGATTCATATTAAAGAATGTAACGGGTCAAACGTATTCTACGTTGATTGTTGAAAAATTATTTTCTTCGTCTGTGCATTTTAATTTGTTTGTGGAAACTTTAAAGAGTACAAGGATGAAAGCAGCATTTAGAAAAATAAAAAATATTCAAAGTTATATTCAAATAGTTACCAGGTCTCCTTAAATTTCACGGTATTTTTGTTTCAACAGAGTATGAATCTTATCTTTATTTCAATAAGCTTAATATTTCAAAATACGATTCTTAATATTGATAAAATAGCAATGCGATTTTTTAACCTGCCCTGTTTCTCTCACAAATAACAAACATTTTTTTAATGAGAAAACAATATTTTAATAAAAACATACTCCACGCCATTAGATAGATTTCACATACATAATCATCATGATTGAACATCATTTATTAAATTAAACGTCTTCACGAAACGTCTTCTTCATTAGATGAAGAATTGAAAATTTACTACTATTTTTATAATTTATCTGCCATTAATTTATTTCCAACGATTCGCTACTAGAAATCGTTGAACAGACGCGCGAGTTGCATTGGTATCTCGAAAGTTTAGGATATCGGGGACCACCTTCGCTGGAACGCGAAGCCTTTTTCAGGACTTTCCAGGAAGCCCTTTGCTCCCGCCGAAACGTTTGTCGCCGAAATGCCGTGAGTCTTTAAAGATCCACGAACCCTTCCTAGACGATCGACCGATCGATGCATTCCTCCGTCGATCCCGAATCATCCTCGAATTCCTTCATCTGATTCTATAATAATTTCGCGGTCCCTGCTCGTTCAAGTGCTAGCTCGATCAATCGAATCACTTGGAACGTTACTTTTACAAATCACTTGCATCCCCTTGACGCGAACTTATTTTAATTGCTCATTTATCGCTGGAAAAATCTACAACTTTTCTACAGCCTTTAAATTTCCACTTTGGACTACTCGAAATTACCTACAAAACTATCTTTGTTTGTTTAATTAATTTCTGTGGTCAATCCTTTTACTGGCTGATTTTTGACTCACTTCAATACTTAGGTCAGATTTTTGGAACATAATCGAATACTTCGGCTTTTCTTACCAACAAATTATTCTTACAAAACTTTTAAGTCAAGATTTTTACACGGAAATGTTTCCTAGGTCTAAACGATACGTAGAAAAATTGCAAGCTACCAAGAGGGTTCATTTAAAAATTTCAAAAAAATGTCACTTACGTCCTATCTTTTCTAAAACGTAAAATTGGCTTGTTAACCACGATTTCTCCATCGATCGATGGAGAATTTCGATCATCAAGCAACGACAATCTTCCACTGCAAACGTCAATTAGGCTGTTAATGCAATCAGTAAATTGGCGCCAATGTCGCGGTCGACTGCTTTCCCACAAAGTTTCAAGCGGAAGATCGGCCCAATTACGCGTTAGAGCGATAATTGGTGAATTTATAGTCGGCTCCGTCTCGGTCGGCCGGTCGAGCGATCTCCTCCATTGGCCTGGGACGAGGAATTAATTGTCTAATTATCGTTAATACTCTGGCCCTCTCGAGACACCTCTACCCCCGCGCCTCACCTCTCTCGCTCTCTCTCGCTCTCTCCCTCTGTAGTAATTTCTCGATCGAAACACCGTTGTTCCACCGATGTGTCACACCGTCTGACGCTCGAATTATTCGTTGAAACTTCGCATAATGTGGGAGGGTTTCAACACGCTCGATTGCCATTAGATTGGGTCGATTCGCATCCATAATCGTTGGATCAATTACGCTTCGATTCAAACAATTTACGTAATTCTTTTTATTGGTTTGTCAGCTAAGTTATTTCGATTTTGGTGGATGGAAATTTCTTGGTCGGTGATCTTTTTTTAAGTTTCCAATATATTTTACAATTTTGTTTGAATTGGTAGATCTTTCTCCAAGTTTCGAGTATCTTTTTGGCTGGTGGCTTTCGACTAATGAACTTTTTTAATCGAGTAGCATTATTGGGGATTGTACGTGGATGAGACACTGCTAAAATTCAGATTATCTAATTCTAGCACTAGAAGGAAATTAAATTAATAATTCCAAAATTGCCTGATTTAATTCTACATCGTTGTACTGATTAAATATCAACGCTATCACGTTGATTGGAAAGATTGTAATTCCAGAAATATTTAATATATCTTTTAACATAATGTCATTATATTATATTAAACACAATATCATCATATTAAGTAACACGTTAAATATTATATCCGATATTACGAGGAATATTTCCAAAAATACGAATAAATATCTACTTCCTTTTCAGTTCCATACAATTTTTTAAACAATATAAATATTCTATCGTAACGTCACACTGTCAAAATACTATGACATTCGTCCCAAATATAACTACCAATATTCAAAATACATTGATACGATAAAAGAAAATATTCACCTAACGAGGTCGTCGCATTAATCCTACAATGCTGCATAAATGTATCTTTAATCGGGGGCGCGTAGAAAATTCGGATGAAACATCGGAATACAGATTGACCAAGGTACAAGGACATCCAAAATGATAAACGCGACCACGGGTGTTCCGTCGCGGGATCGGACGAATTCATTCACGATAGACAGGATTAGAAATGGTAATTCGACGTTAAAGGACAGACGCAGCTACCGCGTTGGGGGGTAATTAGTTTTTGCTAAGAGAGAGACGAACTGCTAGCACTCCACTCAAATTAGTTGTTCGCTGCATGAACGTCCGAGTAGGCCGTGGAATAAGATCCACGAAGGTGGACCGAACCAAGTTGAAAGGGGACGAAAGGACAACGAAAGAGAGAAAGAGACGATGCGAGCGAAGAAGGTTAGACAGAGAAGGAGGGAGGTGAAAGTGGGAGGGAGCGGCAACTCTGGGAACATCACAAAGCACCCGGCAAAGCGCGTCTCTCTCTCTCCTTCTCTCTCTCGTCGCTTCTGCCTTTTGCTTTATTTCACTTCGTTTTTAATTCCTCCCAATTCTACTGTCAAGAAGCGACCGTCGCCACCGAAAAACCGCCACGGGGACCTCTCGCCGTCTCTCCACCCCGCCTTTCCACCCCTTCGATGCTCAATGAACCGAGATCGATTGCCCGATGGAATTTCGGTGTTCATCGGGTCATTCCTCTCGGTGAGCATTACGGAAACTGGCGGTTAGAATTGACTGAAACGAGTAAGAATCGAGTGAAATCTACAACTATAGCAACTGCCAATTGAAATTGAGACTAATGTTCTAAAGTTTGTTCGAGGATTCTATATAGATTATAAGTGAATCTTGATAAATAGAATTTCGAAAAAAATCTTCAAATTACGAAGAATTCGCCTTATCGAGTTCTCGAGTGAGGGAATTTGAAAATTATCGAGATTTTCCAATGAGAACTGAGGAAATCACCATTAATTTCTACAATTTAATCAAATTCAAATCCCGTTACTACTAGACTGTACTGCAACATAAGAGACTATTTGCGCTTATTGTTAGTGCATGGAGAGTAAACCACGTGTTTTTAACAGTAGCAACCCTTAAAGAGGCAATACGCTCCTTCTGATTGCTTCCGTCTTGGCTCTCTCGGTTCGTGTGGAATGGCTACGGAGAGAAGGAAGTGTCAAGGAAAAAAGGAACGAAGTCGGAGCGAAATCGACTGCTAGCTTCCTCAGTCGAGCGCCCCGTAGAAACTTTGCTAATGTCATTATAATGGCCCGTCAAGGCAACCGACCATTTGTCTCGGAATTGCCGAAAAATAAAAGATTCTATCATCCTGTGTTCCCTTTGAAAAACTCCTCCTTCCCCACCCTTGTATTCAGCGTCGTTTCTTGAAAATTCCACGCGCGAGATTAACGAACGAGAACACCACCCCTCCCAGAAATATCGTGAAAAACATGAAAACCCCGACATACTGATTCTTAAATACGTATGTGAAAAAAATATTCACGCACTGTGAGTATTGGTAGAATATGAATAATCATCTTGAACACGTAATAAATGTTAAAAAAATAATTTCACTGAATTTTAAGATTCATTTAATAACGGTGCACATAACTGTGCATTTTTAATTTCAATTAATGTATCTTATTATTTTCTAATCTAATATAATCATGTTTATAAAAATAGAAATACTCTTAAAGATTCGCAATTTATATACTTATTTTAATACACGTAATTTACACGTTCAGGGTACTTTCATTTTACGTTTCCTACAACAAAATTGAATTACATCGAAAACTGCTCAATGATAATAATGTTACTGTAATTGTCTACGTTTCTAAGATCCTTCAATGATAGAAAGTTATAGGCTGCATGAACAAAATATTATTAAAATCCAAGCTTGTCGCAAAAACAAGTTAACATCCGTTAATCAAGATTTAAGAATCGCAAAAAGAAAACAAGAGAAAGCACAAAAATCAAAGTACCTCGCCGCCCTCCAAACACGCCTCGAAATATCGAACCCACGGAAACCAAAGAAAAAAATCTGTCCAAAAAAGAGCCCCGATGCTTCCCACTTCCTCGGCCGTGATTCCAACGAAAGGGTGAAACGATTCGACCGAACGCGAGCGAAAGTCACCGTGGAACAGCTGTCGGCGCCCTCCCACCTCCCGGTCCCCCCATCGATCGCTTATTGGGACCATCACTCCGCGAATCGGCCAAAAACTTCGGGCTCCGCTACCGTCATCCTCCCTTCTTTCCTAACCTTCGGCCGCTTCTTCGTGGAACGACGTTTCCAATTCGCGTCGCCGCGGATTTTTTGTAATTAATCCTCTCTCGCCGTGGATCGCGACGGAACGACGACAACCAAAGGGGAACAAGCAAAAGGAGACGAGGAGCGAGCGAGGGCTCGGCGAAAGGGAAGAGGAAGAGGAGGCAGAGGCAGAGGCAGAGAGTGGAAAAAGGCAACGGGCGTAGAGAGACGACAAAATGAAAGAACAGATAGGAAAGAAGAGGAAGAAAAGAAAGTTGTCGGACGAAAGGGAGGAGCTGAAGGGTTACTTAGGGGGGTGGAGGGGGCAGGGAATGAACGAAACGAAAGGGAATAAAAGCAAGGAGCCCGGGAGAAGAGAGAAGAGAGAAGAGAGGAGAGAGAGAGAGAGAAAAAGAGAAAGAGAGAGAGAAGTGGAGAGAATGGAGACCAGTCTGGCGCGGTGTATCTGGTTTTTGCGGGCGTCAGATGACAGTCGCTTATTTACCGGGGCCCGCGGCCATCTTGCTGCGATCTGACTTAAGGAGGAGGCCCCCCGAACACGCGGCAGAGAAAACAGAGGAAAAAAGGGGAGAAAAAGGAGAAAGAAGGAGAGGCGATCGCAGAAGAGAGATCCCGGTGGCTGCCGATGCACTGAGAGAAAGAGAGGGAGAAGGAGAGAGACCGAGGCGATGCGATGGACGTGCACAGGCCCCGCTCGAATTAATCGATCGGTTATCAACGTCCCCGGGATTCGTGGAATGGAAGAAATATGGCAGCCAGTGGGGCTGCCGATGTTATATACACGGGACGGTAACCCGCGACGGGACGGCTTGTATGATTTCTTATTGTTCGTTCGCGGCTGGAATTGTTACCCTTCGGTTAACGATGCTGTTTTCTTTCTCTGCCCCCCTTTTTCCCCTCTTTCTTTGAAGAAACTTTGTCGCGACGAACGAAGTCGTTTTCTTGGTTTCTTTTTTCCTTCGTTTTTTCTTTGTTTTTTTTTTTTTTTTTTTTTTTTTTTTTTTTTTTTTTTTTTTTTTTTTTTTGATTGGTGTTTTAATTTCGGTGCAGAGAGTAAATGACTGACTTAATTATAATTAACTATGTCTCTATTAATTTATCACTATTTATTCGTCTCTTTGTTTTAAATTTATCGTACCAACCCCTGTTTATTCTTCTCTATTTCGAAGAAAGCAAACGCATCGGACACTTGACATCGTTTAACCATTCCAAATTTATCGATGACAACCTGTTAACCCGCCATGAGAATCTCAATCATTGGAATATAACAAATGAATTTCTCTATTTATACATCTATTATTTTCCGAAAACGTCGTATCATTGTATTGTATGGTACTCGCATTTACAAAAACTATCGACCAGGCTGGAATTAATCATTAATTCTGTAACATACAGAGAATTCTTCTATAAATTGCCTACATTACAGAATTAATACTCACAGTCTACTAATTATACGTCACGTTAATAATAATACACAGAGCTCGTTGATCAAGTAATAACTCGGTTAACACGTTTCAACCCCTGACGTGCTTCTCTCGCGCAACCTTCGACAGTAGCAATATAGCGCGCGTACACCCATACACTCGTTAATTATCGTCGGGGGATCGTTGAACGAACGAGCCGCGAAAAGGCGAAATCAATTATGCCCGCGTGTTCTACGGTGGAGCGTGTCCATTGAGGGAACGAAAGGGGATTCCAGGTAACGGATAAACCACGCTCGACGGGGAGGAAACGGCGAGGAGAGAGCGAGCCCGATGCACGCCGGATAGTGGTCGACGAGAGCACGCTTTAATTACCGCTAATTAACATGTTCCTGCCAGGTCGAAGTCAGCACCGTTTACGGCCAACTACTTCGGAATGTTCGTCCAGCCACGAACAGCAAACTCGATTATTCTACCTTCGTTGCTCTCCTAACTCCTCTCCTCCTCCTCCTCCTCCTACTCCCACCTTCTTTCTTTTTACCCGTGCTCCAATCATCGCTGCGTCGCTTCTGGAATTTGGAACAAATTGCATTCTCCAACCCTCTCTGGCCCCCACCCATCTCGACTATCGCTCTTCCAACGAAAATTCCTCCATCGTTTCTTTCGACGTACACCATAAGTGAGTTGAAATTGTGGGACTTGGCGAGATTCGAAGACCGAGGGAATAGATTTGGATTATAATTTTTGCAGTTTCCCTAGTTATTTGTTAATACTTATTCTTCTTTAAATTTGATCCCCTTTTATTATTTATGTTGTTGTTCACTTGTCTTCGAGTTCGTGTTACTCGTTATTACACACTATAACATTACGACTAAATCTACGATCATACATTTCGATTAATTATGAAAATTGATTGAGAAAAATAAGAGGAGAGAATTTTCACAGAGAAGATATCCAGATCGAGAGAAACAGAGAGGTCCCGAGATATAACTACGGAACAAATGAAACAGTTCACCACCACCACCCACGCGACACGAGATCTCCTTTCATTTGTCATCTCAGCTTTGCGTTTGACTCGCCAGTTTCTCCCCTCATTGTCTACCAGGCAGAAATAGTTTTGTCCCCTTTGGTGAATCTTATCGTAACATTGTTCAACGACGACCTTACGTCGCGCTGTAGAAATCTTCAGGAACATGCTCTCGTTGAAAGTCTCGCTGAAGAATTTTGCTAATTTCTCTCAGTAAGTAACCGATAAAAACTGCAATTTTGAAACATTTAAGACAAGTTGAAAAAACTGAACGTAACTGAAGTTTAAGAAATTAAATATTCATGTTTTTAGTATACTTACAGATCTTTCGTATTATATTTCTAATTTAACGTGTATAATTTTTATAATTTAGCATGTGTGTGTTTAATGTATACGTCTAGTGTTTATGGTGTGTGTATATCTAATGTATAAATATACATAAACACACACACAACAAACATAGACACTACTATACACATATTAAACAAAAACGTATTAAACATGCATACATCAAACTAATCACATATGCATAAACTTCAAATTGTTCTAATAAAAACGGACTTTTTATTGGCACAACAAGACACAATAAAGCAACGAAAAAGTGAGAAGGAGACTTCAATTTTTAATTCTCGTATACTTTGAATTTTTTAAAATTTTTAGAAAGAAAAAACATCTTGCCCTGAGAGTCCTGAGTGATTTCTTTCCCATGAAATTCTAATGGTTCGAATATCGGCAATTTTTCACGGAAAATTTAATGATCCCTTAATTTTCCTCGCCAATGTATTTCTGTTATAGTTTTTGAAACAAAAGATCCATAGAAAAAACTTTAACAAATTAAGAGTTCAACATTTCCTCGTATGTGTACCCTTTGTCACTGGCTATGCCTCATTACAAATTAAAATTCTCTAAATATATAAAAAAATATGGAATTGTCAAGTTACATATTAAAAAATAAACTTTTTGTCCAAACCTAGACCTTTTTCCCGTGGATCCTCCGTAAAGTGTTCGTCACATACAGTAAGAAATATACAGAAATACACAAGTATCCGCGTATTAAAAATTTCATTCGTTTGAGATCCACGAGCTCCAGTTACCACAAAGAAGTTCACCAAGGTCGAGGAAATGGCCAACACTTCTTTGGTAACAACCCCATCCTACGTTTCCTTTCCATTTCCACTCTCGATCTTCGTTTTTACCCTGCCGACTCCTTTCTCCGCCGGGGGTTTCTGTTTTCTTTCCTTAGAGCAGAACTTTTTGTCGACCGTCTGTATCCTCTCCCTTTAGTCTGAGTCTGGGGATCGAGGATCGGTCTGGATCGATGACTGACAATGCGACGCGATGGCGCGAATTTTTGGAAGCATAATATCTACAACTGTCAGACTGCGGACGTTTCTTTTATTATTGGTATTATAAATGGCCATGATTTACTTTATGAGGAATTTAAAGATACAAAAATGGATAGATTTCTAGTTTATCCGCTCTTCACAATTTCGATTATTTCGCTACACTCGCTCTTTCTTTTCGTTTCGTTCCATATTGAAAAATATGAGATCCAGCATTTCTTTTTATTAAAAAAAAACACAGAACATCAAAAGCCAAAATTGGGAGAAGCTGAACTAGAAATTTATCTGAAAATGCATAAAATAAATATAACACGTAAAGAGTCAGTGAAGATACTCATACAATTGTACCAATAACAATGGAAAATTATATATTTATTATATATAATTTTCAACTGATACAACTTTGTAAAAAAAGATAACTATATGCTTGAGATTGGTATTCATGCTGTATCTTCTATCAAATATATTTACTTTCAATCGTTCAAGAACGACACCTGTAAACTGCACTAACTCCCATACGACGTCTACCAAATGTTATTTAAAAATAACAAAATTTCATAATTACATACGAACGAAATCGACTATTTATACGGCCAGCTGCACAAACTATTATTAAACTAAATCCAACAGAAAATTACTAACACAATTCAAACCTATAAAAATTATCAGAAAGCCTAAATCATCGATATAAGGCGTTCCCCTTTTAGGTTTAACAAAATATCTTGTTAACTTCAGATTAGTCGTCTCTCTCGTTATACAAATTAAATGAAATGTCGAAATATGCAATAATATACATAAAAATATGTATAATTATATAAAAATACCTCCAGTTAATGTAGTGACGAAAATGAATAAGTTTTTGGACACTTTCACCCTGTCCCAGTTTCGTCGATCTAGGCGTCGAAAGTCGAAAGCAACGAAGCAACCTGTACACCGTGTGGTGCTTGTACGTTAATTAATTCTGGAGAAGTTTAAAGGCGAGCCTCGGAAGGACCTCTGGCTGGTTTCTAGGTGGTCCCGAAGCCTCGAGTCATCATTGCCTCATTTACTTTGTAAAACAATCTTGCCGGCGCGTTCAATAGGCCTAACTACATTAAACTTACCACCGGGTAATTAAACTTCCTTGTAAATCGTCGGCAGGCAGAATTCGCGTCGTTCCGTCGCGGGACGCGTTAATTAATTAACAGCTACCAATTTCAGCAGCCGACTCTCGTTTGGATCGTACGAGACTTTTAACCCTCGCGTTTCTTTTTCTTTTTTTTTTTTTTCTTTTCTCTCTTTTTGTTTTCATCACTCGAAAAGAAGAAAGACGACCATGAGGTACAACTCGAATTAGTTAAAATGTATCTTTTTGCGGAGAAGAGAGAGGTAAAATGAAAAGCTTGTTCCATATTTGTACAGAGTACAGTATTATTAAATTCTTCGGTAAGAGAGCAGAGGGACGTATAAATTAGAATTGTTAATTTTGCAAAAAAATGTATTCTGAATGGTGAAACTTGTTGAAATGTATTTTTTCCTGTGGGAGAGATCAAAGTGGCAAGACGAGAGATACCACTAAAACTGAGACTCCTTTAATATTTATGATAAGGAAGAAATAAGGTACAAAATTTTTTTTGAAAGAGCAAAGAAGAAGTTTGCTTAATTCTCAACTGGTAACTGAATTTTGTAAAGAAAAAGTGCAAAAGAATACTTATAACTGATATGCAATGATAGCCTTGTTAAAATACATTTTTGTGAAAGAGAAAAGAAATAAACGAACTGAGAAACCTTAATATTTGCAATAAGAACAAAATAAAGTACAAACTTTTTAGTGGGAGAGCAAAGAAGCATAAATAAAAATTGTTGATTTCGCTTAACTCTTGACTGATATTCACTGGTGAACTGGTTCAAATGTATTTTGTGGAGAAGAGAGATACGTCCAAAAACGAGGCATGATTTAATATTTATAATAAAAGCAAGATAAAATATTTTCGTGGACGAGTAAAGATTGTTGATTTTCTAACATTTAACTTAAATCAGTGAAGAATAAAAATCAACATTGAAGATTTAGGATACACTTTAAATTACTAAATTCTGGAATCATTAATTTAAATTAATTTCACTGCTAGTTTAAAACTCGCACGAAACAAAAATTAAATAGCCGAAATTTTTGTGGTATAACATGAACTACCGTAATCCAACGAATAATAATAGAATCAGATACCTTTGACAAAGAAGAAAGCTTTCAGAAAAGGCAACAACGAGACGGGAGATTGGAGAGAAGAAAAGTCGCGACGAATTATTAGAATGGGACAGATTTCCCGGCCACTAAGCTCCCTTTTTTTACTTATTCCCTTTCTAATCCTTACAAATGTCACGGTAATCAAGCTTTTTCCCTAATTCGTATCACGAAGCACCCGCATGCGAGTTGTAATCTTGACGGAACGCACCGGCTATTTGTTAAACATACTGTGCTTTATAAACAATCCCCTAAAAATCCTTCTCCTTTGTCTTCTCGGCCAATTTGAAAACAAAATATTGAACAAGACTGTACTAATAAGAAACGGTGAAAAGAAATGTTTCATTGAAAAATTAAACGAGATGTGTATACTTAGATGTTTGGCTCAGAAATTTTATAGAGAAAAATTGCAATTCTTGAAGCAAGCATTGCATCGTGTTCCAAAATTATATCAAGAAATATTTTATATAATAAATATTGTTTCATTAATATTAACCCCTTGCCTTACGATTTTGTTTCCAAATTTCTTAGTGGAAATTTCTTTCCTCGTGGAAACCTAACCCAAACCGCGACTCGATATTCGAAGGTAAGCATACAAGGCAATCAATATGCAAATCAATAATCTGAGAAATCAAACAGTCGAATACATCTACGTAGGCGATTTCGCTGAAAAAGACAAAAATTAAGTATATACATATTTAAATTAACTCGAGTTTATTTAAAAACGTAACTATACTAAACAAAAAAAAAAAAAAAAAAAAAAAAAAAAAAAAAAAAAAAAAAGAAAAGTATGAAAGGCAGGAACAAGGACAGGTGGTCGCACCTGAAATTTTAAAAAAGGGATAATTCATAGAAATAATTCACTCGGAAACACGTCGACGTATACATAATCAGTAGTACTGTGCCATTTTATTCTCAGCTTCTACGACGAACAGTAAATTACTCCTACGATCTCTAGATCCTCATCCAACGCACCTATAACCATTGTCTATGCAACGATACAGCCATGTACACAGTTTCGCATGACAACGATACATCGAGAACCGAGGGGGAGGTAAGAAATGGAAAAAAAAAGGAAGTTTCGGTCAGTACAGCGAATTCGTCAAAGTGCAGAGAAAAAAAAAGAAAAAAGAAAAGAAAGAAAGAAGCTTCTCGTGTATCGCTTCTTGTATTTGACACCAAAAATATTCGCGGGTACCATTTGATCGGTACCATCATACGCAATCCTCGCATTCGTGCGCACCAATTTCTAACGTACAAATGTATTATAAATGTATACGTGCGTCAGCGATACCCAAAACTCGAATCATTCTCTCTCTCTCTCTCTCTCTCTCTCTCTCTATTTGAAATGCAATTCTGCTCAGCACCATGTTACAACACAGCGAAGACACAAATTCACACACTGGGTTGTTCTCTCGAGTAGTCATCCAACGGGAAAGAATGGCTCGTGAAAATGAGTTTACCAGTTACTTCGCTAATCCTTATTTTATTTCCCGTGTTATTTTTCCCATTTTAATCCCGTGTTGCTGTATCATTTTTGTGCTATTTACATCACTTGTATTTTGCATTATTTAATATTCTATCGTTTAATTTATATCGCCAAAGAATAATTTAACTTTATTATTGAATGATAATCAACAGTGAAAAATAACGAGTAATATTAATACTGAAACGATTTTCGTCGTGAAACACCACCCAACTCTTTGGCGAGTTAACTTGCAACTGGGAATGACGAGGTAACGCGCAATTGAAAGATTGGAAGATCTGTTTCCGAGGAATTGGAATATCTAGAAATCTAGTTGAGTTGGCTCGCCTTGAGCGCTGGAGAGGCATTTTAGTGACGAGTTAAATCGTCATCCCCGGTTAAAGGGTTAAGAGGAAACAGAGAAAGGAAGGAATGTTATAAACTAATAGAACGTTCTCCGTTTCGAACGAAGCAAACATTCAAGAGCAAAGAATCTAAATCTAGGACAGAGAATGCACAACGCCAAAAAGGCGGAACTAAATTACTTGATGCGCGAAAAAGGGTGAGTTTTCTTTCTCAATCGCTACTCTGCGACAGAGGAAGAGATGTTGATTTCGTTTGTCGTGAAACTGGGCTTCCGTTTTCTTGGAAATGAGATGCAGGATTTTGTTTTAAATTTCTAATCGCTACTTGACGCTAGAAAAATGTAAGAAAAGATTCGTTTCATTTTTACGTAACCATCCCTTCGCGAAAAAATTTCTCTCCTTATTTCTGTTGAGTTACACTCTGTTCTATCGTCCCTCTACTTCGGATGTGGCGCGTTAGCCACCGAAAGACTCGCCAATAATAATAATTACAAAAAAGAGGGACGCCGAATCTTTCTTTCTTTGGGTTTCTTCGTCGCCACTCATTCCTCCGCAACTTCTCACCTTTCTCAGACTCACCCCTACCTGTGCGTGAAACAATGGTAATAATGCTTAAAAAAAAAAAAAAAATGCAATCATTCGACTTACATCCCTGTCTCTCTATACACACATGCACGCACACACACACGCATATATGCTACAGCAACGTAATATATCTCGCCTTCTGTATACGTTATTGTACAGATTAATATGTATATATGTATATAGTATGTATATAGATAACTCGTGTAGAAAAATATTTTATGTTAAATCGCGACTATCGTTATTAAACGTCCCGCCACAAATTGCCTAACCCCTGATCCTTGGTGACGCAGATCAGCTCGGCACCAATTCCGTTCCTGAAACAAAATTAATTATTATTGTCGCTGAAATAAGACAGGAGACGAGCGAGAATCTGGTAGATTGTTTAGTGGATGATGTTCTCGTTGTTGTGTTTCATTGTTCTTCGTATTCTTCGTGATTGTTAACTCAGATATGCTCGTTACTTTATTGAGAAATTTCTTAACGTAATTCATTATTATTAAATTGGTGTACGTAGAATGTAATTTGTAACTTGTAAAGTTTCATTGTAAATTGCTCAGCAGGAATGAAAAATATCTTCAATCTCCTCCGAATGTTAAATCCATGTTTGTAGAAAAAAATTTTAAAACACATTCACCAAATTTAAACTGAGAGTATTCATAACAATGACGTTTCATATTTTCATCACGAATTTATAATAATAAATTAATGAATTACGCGTAACAGTAATTATAAATATTATACCAATTGAAAGTAAACAATCATGACAATACATTAATATAATGCAATACAAAATACAATCTAATTCAAGCACCAAACAAAAAGAAAATTACAATATAACATTAATATTATAAAAAATATTTTTTTAAAAAATCACTAAATCTTATATATATATATATTTCGACATATCTGAGTTAAACGCAAGCTGCAAGGTGTTTCATGCCGAGTATGCTGGATTGAATTTCGTTTGAAAGAAGAGATCAAAAGCTCTGGATGGAACAGACGAATGGAGCAATTCAGTTGAAGGATAACGCAGGAGTCGAACAAACGGAAGACTGATTTCTTGCGCGGACAAGGAAATTCGAAACGAATCGAAAATCAAAAACAAAAGAATTTCACCTCCCCGCGATATCGCGACGCGTTTAATTCGTCGATTAGAAAATCCACGAAAGATCACGTGGAACGATCCTGTTTTGCTTTTTACCTCGTTCGAGAATCGCCGAGACAAAACCGAGTGCAGGATCGAGCTCTTTTCTCTCTCTCTTTCTTTTTTTCCTTTCCCGGACACTCTAGTCGGGTATCGCGAGAAAGGATTCCGTAGTCGAGAACAAAAGAACGGCCGTGGAAAAGAACGGAGTCGGTCCCGGTCGTTTCCTGCTTGCTGGAAAAACATTTCGGAAAAGTCAGTCGACCGCGAAGCGCGTTTCATTCGACGCCGTGGCTGACCATTCTTGACGCGTTCTGAGGGAACTGGACGTCGTACCGAGTGCTCGAAGTATAACAATAATAATACAATAAAATAGCATGAAATTAATATCAGACATATTAGTAACATAGATACTTTCGTGGTTCGAGTTCTGATATCGCTTCGACTGCGAATATTTATGTACTTTTGGGGAACTTACGGGTGAGAAAATGTACTGAATATAACATGCGAGAATATGAAAAATATAATTATTACAATAATGTATAATGGAATTTTCTATTTAAATTTCATTCTAATAGTAGTCACAAAAATATAAAATTGTTACTTCCAGCTCTTGAAAGAACATTTTACAAAAAGATCGAGCATAGAATCACACCTTTCCACAAAAAGAAAATTTTTTGTCAAACCATAATACATTTCCATAACCATAACCATAACCATAATACTCGTTCTAACATTTTTTAACTAATTTCCGTATTAATTATTTGCTGTTCTTTGAAAACTTTTCTAATTCGAAAGAATATCTTCTGTCAAAATTGGGACTTAAAAATTTGCAAAACGAAACAAATATTTGTCCAAGTAGGATCTGTCCAATTAAATTCATAAAAGTGTGAATTTACATAAACATCCGCAATCTTTTCTTCTAAATATTTATGTAATTAACGCAGGATTTGAAATTTAGAGAAACAGGATTAATTCGAGTGGAATTGCTGCTGCATGCTAGAAGCTAGAAGAGGTCAGAAAGAAACAAAATGAAATTAGTAAGAGATGTTGAAAGTAACAGGAATTGGAAACTGAGATCTGAAAAGAGAAACGTGTGACGGTTAAAAGGTCAGATTACATAAAATACGAAAATAAAACGCGACTGAATTATTCCACTAATAAATATTAAATTAACTGAAAGTAAAGAAAAAAATAACTGAATTATTTTTAAATTTAAATTACTTGAAATAACTAAATAATTTGATCCGACAGAAAGTAATATCAATACACTATTGATTAAAGCAATTAACAATGTCCAAAATAAAATTGACAGAAAACCATGCACGCAATTAATAATTGTTGTAATTACTACGATATATCAAATTAAGATGACAATAACTGTAACACATAATTGTTGGGAACAATATTTAACAGAGCTTAGATTTATTCGACAAATGATATAGTATTTGATGAGTGATAATACTCGATGATGGAGAAATAAACAGCGTGCATGATTGTTAACAAAAGATTGGGAAATGGTAATGAGAAACGGGCGTACCAGGACGAGAAATAATTTAAAACGAGTCATGGAAATCCAGGATCGACGGTCGTTTGTGAGGCTTCTTAAATTCACATTAAGGACGACTGGTGACGACGAAAATGACGGGACGAAGGGTGTCACGCATGCCATGTCGATGCAGCGTTTAGCATCAGGCTGCACCGCGTCGTGAAATAACTCGTTTCGTCGTCAGAACACTGGAAACTCGTTCTCGGATAATACTCTCTCCCCTCCCCCCTTCGAGGACCTCGCGAATCGTAAAAGCATCGTCAGGGAGAAGAGACGAAGAGAAAAAACGTTCGCCTCTGCGTTTCTTACGATTCTTCTCTTCCAATTAAACTGCGTGCGAATAATTTAATCGAACTATAACACGACATTCCAGCGTGTAAAGTAAAGCGAAGAGAAAGGAATATCGACGTGCATTTTTTTCACCATTGATCTGTTCTGTTTCTAGAAAATACATATTATTGAAATATACTGAAAAAATATTGAAATGTGAAAATTACTGAAATATATTGAAATACCTATTATCGAAATATATTTAATAAATTACTTTACTTTCGAATATTTTGCATTTATGTGATTTTTAGATTTACGAAATTGCATCGTTTATATAGAACAAGTTACAAATTTCCCAAAAAATATTTTCACCATATTACCACGAACAAATATTATTACTGTTTATTACTATTGTCAAATTACTACACGTTACATTCTCATTATTTTATACAAATACATAATTGAAACATATATTGGAACCGACAGATTTCTCAAGTTATACATTACTGCTCGATATTCTGCGTCTGTGCAATTTTCGGATGAAATCCACCAGATTTCCCATGCAACTAAGATCTCTTACGTAAGAGGACAGTATCATCAACCAAGGAAAATAGAGGAAACAGAGAGATTTCTAGGGGAATTCGAAGACAGAGAGTTTGCTCCGACACCGCGCAGAGTGAAAAGAGAGATCGTGAGCGAGAACGTAAAACTTCCTCCTATTTCTCCCCCGTCCCTCTTTTTTTGCTATTAGCTAAGTATACCGCCTCTGGCTTATGTTAAGCTTCGGCAATTATTTGTCATAGTCAGCTAAGACGAGAGTGGAGACAAAAGCGTGGAAGGGAATGGGACGAGGGCCCTCGGAATAAGACGTTCCCATCAATTTCACCGCCATCGTTCGCGTCCTCGCTTTTCACCCATCCATTTCTCCGCTTGACCTCGGCCTTCGCCACGGTATAATCACAGAAAACGATCGTTTGTTTACCTTGCAGTAACTCGGTAATTATCTGCGCCATTCGAAAGTGTTGAATTTACGAAGGTAGAGTCGTTTTGCGTGATATTCGGTAGATAATATTTTGCCGGATAAAAATTCCTGTTTAATACTTATTATTCCAACTGGCAACCACTTAAAAAATAATCTTTTTGACTACGTCTTTTTTTCGACGAAATTCTTAAAAATCCCCGAATAAGTATTCCAATTCTCGGTAAACTGGATATCTCGACTTAAAAGCCACTTTTTGAATATAATATCCACATTATATGTTACTATATCAATGATAAAAATCTTGAATTCCCAATCTAACTATCTCACATTACTGGCAAGTTATCTTTAACGAACGTCAACGTTTTAAAAATATCCCTTTCTGAATGAAAAATTTTGTCTGATACTTGTTATCGCTTAAAAAGTTACTGTCTTTCTCACTACATCTTTTTTAATGAAAATTCCTAAAAATCCCCCCGAGCAAATACTCCAATTCTCGAACCGATAGCCCAGCTTAAAAACCATCAAACTCGCCCACTCTCGAAGAACAAGAAGAGCATGAGCGAGAAAACGCAACGAAACGATTGAGAGAGTGCTCGTGAAAATGCTCGGGGCCCATCCGGAACGACATAATAATCAACCGGCACCGAAGATTGCGAAAGAGCACTGGTTCCCCGACCGCGGGGCAACACCCTTTCCTACCTAACTTATACTTATTATTGCATTATCTCATCTTTGGCCTAGAACGATTCTCTTGGCGGAGAGGCCGCGAATACTGACGAACACCGGGAAGGGAAAAAGTTTCTCCAGGGGGGGAGAGAAACGAATCTGGCGAACTACATAATCCTCGGTGCAATGGTGTGATTGCGGGCAGAAAGAGATTGAATTTCTTGTTTTATTTTATCTAATGTTGTCCGAAGAAATAGTATCTTTAGTAATAGTATCTTTCTTTCTGAGAGATAGAACTTGAATTGAAAGATTAAAATTTCATACTTTTCCTTGGAAAATAAATGGTTTAAGTAAGAAGAATTCTTTTATAAAATCTGCTCACATGTGGAAAATTAGACTTGCTGGAATTTGGAAGGTAGAATAAATTGATTAACTCGGAGGATTGGAGTTACAAGTTTTTAATTCAATCGGCGGAGATGTTCATTTCTTAACGTTAATCAATTAGTTAATAAAATAGGAAATATTAAATTCAGTTAAATCCATGAACTGTGCTGATACGCAAAGAAATTACAGAGAAAATCTGTCGGGCTAAAAGAACCGGCTAAAAATGCCACTGAATTCTCCATGAAATAAATTTGCCACAAAACGAACCGCCGATTCTTGCACTACGAACGAAAATTACCTCAATTCAAAAGACCAGAGGTTTCCCTTCCATCTCCGATCTGTACAGTCGACCAGTGACTAATTAATCGACGCAAAAATCGTAACGAAGCGCTGATCCTCGGAAAGCGAGAATTCGAAAAATGTCACTGTCCTTAATTGCCAATTATTCGCGAATTTATACGCACCGTATGCAGACCGACGATAGGTTTTTCCTGTTGAATCAGTTCAGTTACAAGACTCTCTCTCTACCATACATATTCGAAACGATTCAAAGTACATACGTACGTAATAACACATCGCTACACGCGGGTCATGTTCACTTGTTAGTGAACCGGTGGACAGATGCATCGTCTCTCTCTATCTCTTTCTCACTCTCTTTCTCTCGCGGAACGTCTCGTTTGTTCTCTGGCCGCGTCTTCTTTGCGTTCTTGCGACGCTTAAACACGCGGCCAACGATCACGATAATGTCTTCATCTCTGGATTTCCGCGAGCGGTGGATTGCCCGCGCCGCGAATCCCGGCTTCTTATCTTCGCCGTGCTTTTTTGCGATAATAGCGCGTGTAATTCTAGCGGTTGGCAAAAAGGCCCCCGGGGGGAGCAAGGAGAAGGAGAATTGATACGACACCGCGTCGAAAGGGCGAGCCGAGCCCTCTCCGACGGCCTCGTTTTCGCCACCTTCTTGCCCGCCCTTTGAATTTTTACCCAACGAGTGTCAACGATTCCGAAACGATTAGTCGAAAATCTGCCTCGAATTTTCCTCTTCTCTCTCTCTCTCTCTCTCCCTGTTTTTCTCTTTTTTTCCTAAGCTTATGCCGATGAATTGAAAGAACTGTAGAAGTAAAAGGCTCGAAAGATCATTGACGCTGATTGAGAATTTCTAAATAAAACAGTTGAAAAGTATTTTTAACGTAGTAAAACCCCGATGAATAATTCCACTGATTCTCCTCTCTCCTTCCAGCGATCTTTTGTTCGTATAATACGAGTTTGAATGGAGTTCTAGCGCAGCATAATTATAGAAGTGAAAGATTGTAAAAATATTCGAGAGTAGACAGATTTACATCATAGAAACTTTAATATAAACTACAGAACCTACAGAACAGATACAGGCTCTTATTTATTAATTTAAATTTAAACTAGGATAATAAAAATTATATTTAATACTATAATTAGAGAACAATTGGAAATATCATAGAAATACTTAAAATTATTGAAAGATTTATTGAGGATACCCTAAGTTAAAGACAGAGCTTCTAGTCAAATAATTTAAAATAAATAAAAATTCACCGAACAGTAGAACTCGTAATTTTGGATTACTTACTTTATTACTTTTCATACGAATTTCGTTTTAATTTCATTTAAATTTTACGAATGTCAAATTATATACAGACCATACTCATACTCTATAGTTCTTGTATTCCAGAAGCAACAAAGTCTTTTAATAATAATAAAGTGGTCACTTCCTTTTTTTTTGCTTTATAACGATTTCTACTGGTAGAGAGATCTGAAGGAAGAAATCTGAAGTGAAAATTTCTGTGGAAGAAGCGAAAGAAGCCGGGAAAATTTGACAGGCCGTGAGGCAAATTGCAACGTTTGAAAATAATATACGTTGCTAATTTGTAGCAAGACTATGGTTTTCGACACGTTTGCCTGTTCGAGATGAGGGTAGTTGACTAGTGTGAACGTGCAGAGTTTCGCGAGCTCCTTAATGAACCGAGTTCGTGAAAACCATTAATAACCAAGCGAGCCAAGTTTCGCAGGAACTGGCGGAGAAAGAGATGGAATACGTTCGAGGTCTTTGCAGGAAACACTTTCGCTCGAAGAAACTTATATTTCAATTTATTTCGTAAGCGTCGAGTTGGAAGACCAACTTTTATCAATGTCCATGGTTTAGAGAAAAATTCCTACACCCGATGAGATAATAGATCATACTATGATTGATATGAACCGATCAAAATTGGTCACGAATGATTATGTCAGTCAAGTTTGAAACAAATTTACAGATGTACATAGAGACTTATTCATGTATACATGACTTATTTGATACATATATAAGTTACATCTTATCTATTTATCTAATCATATAAAATATATCATTTATACAAGTTCTTTACTATATGTACTGCTTGCAATAATTATTTTGCAATTACTATATATAATTTCAGATAAGTTTCAAACTTGACCGATATAATCACAATAGTTGTCTTTTATTACGATGCTGATGAAGTTTCAAAATATTTTATATAACACAAACACCAAATTTACCTTCACTGTACATGTTGAATAGAAACGAAAAGGGAAAATGAAATAATTTCTAACACACTTCATGAACGTCCAAGTTTCCAGCGTAAGTAATCCAAAGAAAATGTTCAAACGTTCAAATTAAATTAATTTAATCAACATTCCAAATATTAGTAGTCCAAGAAATATTCCAACAATCTCCAACGCCCCAATAATTTTTATCAAGCATAACATTAATTTTTCCTCCATCGCGTTTAAATGGCCTAATCTATCTTATATCCTTTGCAATGTCGTATTCGTTCTTCTTCAAAATAGAACAATATAGAATTCGTTACTCGACCCAATAAACTAAAGAACCAGAGAAACGAATCGGATCTGGGCGTTCGCGCAGAAATCACGCGGAACAAGGAAGAGGTTCGAAGAGGGGTGAGTGGGTCTCTGGTAGGCCCTAATGCGACGTATCAATATACGTGGGTGCCGGTGATGGGCCAATATCGCATAAGTGGCCCGATTCACCGTCATTTGTTACGTTTTGTTCGGTCTAAGTAATTTAAGAGTCACCCTTTGCTCGCCACCCTCTCCCGGGGAGGGGAGAACGGACGCGCAGAGAAGAGAGGGGAATACTTGGAGCGAAGGAAGACGGGCAGGGGTGGCTCGAGGGTGGCTGACTGTACTTCGCCTCCATTCTTCGGCAAATCGCGGCATATTTGTCAGATTTTTGTCCGAGAACAAAACCTTCACGGCGTTTCTTGCACCCGGGCGCTTAAGGGGGTTGAGAGTTAAGTGGATTGGTTTCGCCCAGAGATCGGCACGAGTGTCTGAACGCGCGACAACCGGAGCCTTAATTCGAGCCTCTCGATTTCACACGACTTCCGATTCGACACCGTTTCCGCGCACTTTCCCCGCCGGCTTCTTTCCGCGAAAGAAGACACTTTTGGAAAAGTTTCTGTTGATCAACAAAATTGAAATTTTGATTTAATTTGGAATCTGAAAAAGAAGATCGAAGGCCTGATCGGTGAAAGAACCGAGTCTCCAATTAGAAAATTTTATTTTGTGCTTCTTCCTCTTACGGCGAGACTTTCGGTGGCACAATTTTCTGAAAAATATGAAAAAAAATAGAAAAATATAATTAAAGAAAAAAAAAAGTGACATTATTGAGAATTAACTGTCTCAATTTTTTAAACATTCAACGTATTTCTAGAAAGCTTCTATTTTTCTTTTCCTTCTTGCTACAACATAAATATCGGATAATCAAAAGGAGTCGAGATGAGAATTGTAAATCAGGATGGGAATTGATTATACAGGGATATGTGAACTCCAGCATGAAGATACTAAATCGTGTAGGAGAATTTATGAAAATACGGTATAATTTTCTGCGATCTTTCACTCACCCTTGAAACCCTTTTCCGGGAAAATGGACTCGGGATTGTTCGCATCTGACGTGACGTCTGCTTCGTTTTCTATCGGTGTGTCGATCTGAAATCAAATGGAAACATTTTCGTTAGATCGACACTAAATTATTCCTTAAAATTTACGATTACATAGTTGTAATATTTTATTACATTTTTAATATATATTTATATAATTGTATGTTTAGTATATTTACGAAAATGTATTTATATAATTGTATGTTTTTATAATTTAATTGTATATTTTCATAATTGTATATTTACGAGAAGCTTAATTACATAATAATGTCTGAATAATAATATTGAGAAATTAAAATATAAATATAAAATAGAATTTATTAATGTATTATTAATGTAGAATTAAGCTAAATCAATCATTATAGAAAAGATTAGAGACAAGTTGTTACGTTTTCAATTTTTGCAACTTTTGTTTGAATTAATTACTTGATAAAACTATACTTTGGTGCAAAAAAATATGACTAAATAAATCATAATCTCATCAATCATAAACTTATTTTTGATAACTTGGATTTTCGAGATTTTCGTTCTTCCCTAAGTTTCACTGTTCGAATTTCCGAAAGTTCGAAACATTAAAGACTCGAAGTCTATCAAAACTCAAGACTTGTCATAATTCGCAAGAATTTCGACATCTGTTAATGTCTCTCTTTTCGCCTCAGCTGCGACTGATATATTATGCGTATGAATCTTATTGATTTTCGATTAGCACTAAAGCAAGAGAACTTTCCCTGTATATTTTCACTAAATAAAAAATAAATGTATATCAAATCGAGAAATTCGGCTCGACGTACGATCGAAAAGACTCGGTTTAATCGTCGGTTTGGAAGTTTACAGACGAGAGAGATCGGCCGTTCTAAAGCAAATAAATGTTTGCTCCCGTTTGTTAATTCATCAGGACGGCATCTCGGGGCGAAATGAATGTGGATCTCGATCCACGTGGCCCGCGTTCCATGTGGAATACCCGAAGATCCCACGTGTGATCCACGAAGACGCGTGGGAAGACGAACGTCGCACGAAATGTCGGCAGCTGTTCACACGTGTCCTTTATGTGCATCACTAAAATCCGCCGCGCGTTCCGTCTCCTTTCCCTCTTTTAAAAGTCCCTTTCCAGAGGAACGATCTCACGATTGTTTTATCTGCCTCTCGTACGTGGCGCAGAAACGACAACAATAAATCTCTCTAATCGAGTTCGCTCGTAAGATAACCGTGAACGATTCGTCGTGTAAATCTACTTCTAGATTTATAAGTTCGTTTCTATGAGCAGAATTGTATCGTTTCGTGCTATTTGCATTTAATCCTTTGAACTCTTCGAACTCTACTGGATTATAAGATACAGACAATCTTATAGTCAATAATAAAATAATTGGTTTACTTATTGGAGGTTCAAAGAGAATAACGTGTTATAATTATATTGAATATGTTCCAAGGAGACGAGAAATCCTTCAACAGTAAAGAAATAGAATTTGAAAAAAAAAAAAAAAAAAAAAAAATTTGAAAAAAAAAAAAAAAAAAAAAGAGGAAGAAGTTTCGAACTAAATCGATTCAAGACGATTTCTCAGATAGATGAGCGAGTTACGCGTAGGTGTAATTATGTCTCCGGAACCCCTTTTTCCCACAGAACTAAATATAGTAAGTGTCATCCGACGGTGCCTGGACACACATGTCTCGTAAAGTGCGGACCCACATCTGGTTGCCGTTTCCTGCTAGCCATGGCATCTTCTGCAATATGATTTATTTTCAAGCGAACGAATCCCAGAGATTCAGCGCAAGTTAGATCACGCCGAGCTGAACAGTCAATGACCAGAGGCAAAGAGAAATGCGGTATATAATCTCACGATGAATCCTCACCAGTCAAAACAATCCCACGTTTTATCCGGGGAAACGTCTCTGCCAAGAGAAATCAGGCAAAATAGATAGTCAATACAAGAGATTAAAAACCGATCTTCTATCGTTGACTAGAATCCATCTATGAAAAAATATATAAAATATTTGAAGTGTAGTAGTTTTTTATAATATTTGATACGTAAAGCAATTTCACACCGACGTTCTATTTTTTTAATTATATTTTCAAGAATACACTGCTCATTGATTTGTTTTCATTCATAATCTATCGTCTCAAATTTATCGTTGGTCCAATGAGAAATATAAAGACCAAGAAGAAAAGAAATCAACAGATATATCAATCCCAATTTCCCCATCAGATTACTCTACCGAAACATCTCAACAATCAAGAAAATAAAAAAGAAACTCTGCTGAAACAACAAAGCGAAATTATTATCAGACCTATCGAGCGTCCGCTCCTAATTCCCGCGTTCGAGCATCTATCACGAGATAGGGTAGAACATTCGCAGAAGGCGAGGATCGAGGTCCACCAACATCAGGAATTCACGGTGCAGAGCCGCGAGTTCCTCGACGTTTCTTTCTTTCATCTCCGAAACATTATTCTCAGGCCTAACAGCGGGCCCCGTCCCACCGAGCATGGGTGAAACAGGGGAAGAAACCGGAGGGACCAAGGGGGTCAGGTAAAGAGCGTCTACTACGCGCGGCCAGTTTTGAAATGCTCCGGGAATATAGCGAGTTCGTTACGAGGCGAGGTCCGATGTGGTATGGCTCATAATTGTAGAGCTGGCTTTCGAGCTGCGCACCTTCGGGCGCGTTCCACCTTCCGGCTGACATCTATTGTCCGTAGGAAAACTCTTGTATTCTCGACTTTCGAATTTTACGTAAAATCGAATTTCTAAAAAATCGACCTCGTCGATACAGACATTTCTCTTTTCTTTCAAGCGGTTTTCTTTCTTTTTATTTTGAAAAATTCTTAAAAAAAAAATCACAACGAGAAGAGGGAAGAAGAGAAAAGTGGCGGAGAAATGGACAAAATATCTGCGGGCCGAGGATGAAAATTATTAGCCGGGGAATGTCTTAATCTTCGACAGGCGAGGCGAAGACCACATGGTGCTTGGTCTTAACGTAAATTTTTTTTCTCCTGCGGCCTGTTCAACGGAGAAACGCGGAGGATGCGAGGACGCGAGAATGATGCCCGTAAGCCGGTGTGTAACGCCGGTGCATAATGCATGCGAGACGTCGAACCCTGTTTACCGCGTTAAGATAGACGAACGTTTTTGCTCGATGCCTCTCGCATCCTTCCACGACACCTTATCAGCTATGCGTCGATCCTTGCCGAGCCAGAAAATTCGTGGAATCGTGCTGACAGTTAAAACGCGGATGTTTCTGCTGTGTAACAATTTGAACGTGTAGAGCAAAAATGCATACATAAAATGTATGAAGAAATTTTAAGAAGATGAAATAGATTTACAGAAAAAAGAAATTCGAAAACTTTTGAGTCGCTAAAAATCTTTTTCGCATCTTCATTTTTATGTGAGAGGATCCCATTTCCAAAAATTGCAGCCAAATGGAGATTATTTTGTTTAAGTTCCACTTCTTTAGTTGATATAAAAATATTTTCCAGAATGATCCATAGTCTATGTTTCTTCTTTCTTTCTTATGAATGACGAAGTATCTTATCTTGAAAAGGATAATGCTTAACATTATTGAATGTGTACTCCACAGAAGCGGTACAAAATGACCAATGGTCAATATTAAAAAATAGCTAAAAAATTGTCTATAGTTTTACATGTTGTTAAAAGAAGAAATTGAAATAGTAAAAATTATAAATTATTAATATATTGTGCGACAAAGTGTGCATTTATGCAACAATTTATCTTTTGGTGAATTTCTTGCGGGACAATTCGCCGTTTCTCATCAAGAATGCGTGTCTTAAGTTATTCCCAGGCTGTCTTGAGTTATTTATCTGCTACACCGAAGGGGTGAATCTCACCCCTTCCCTCTGACCGCGTCTTAATACGCGCGCAGAGTAAATAAATTCGCTGCTCCCCATACTCTAAGACACTCGTTCGAAAATTAAATTAATCCCTTGCAATCCAGTGCTCTGATGATCAACCACGCGAATGAAACTAAAATAATGTTTTTCGTTGAATTGACGTAGCATTGTAGTAGATTGAAGATCAATTTAAAAGAAAAATTAATCATTGGATTGTCTACACAATTCATATTTTTATCGAATGGTAAAAGTGAAACACATAATATATTAGTAAAGATCGTTTCATCCTCCTATCGGACGTAATATTTAATTTTGAGTCATGACTGTTTATATCAATAATTATTTATGTCATCTGTATTATTTAGTTATTTTTTTAAAATTATGATTATTCCTATTAAGTAAGTCAATTTTAAGTTATTGCTACTATAAGCTTATTTTATTTAGTTATTTATATTTTACATTTACTTTAATTCTAATTCTAAAATAACGTCAATCAGTGTGTTGATTAGTTCGTTGCAAATAAAATAAAAAACACTACACAAATTTCAGTAAATAAAAATACTATAAACCTTTATGTTGTAAAGAAATAAATGTAATAAGAGGAAATAACATTGATTTAACCCTTAACTGATATCATTGGGAGTGCAATTTCGGAACTTTCAATTCGTTTTAATTCTACTACTAATCAGAGAAACTAAAAAATTAAACATCCACCAATTTTAACAATCGAACATAAATTACTAAATACTACTACTCGAACCAACGATGCCATTAAACGATACACAAATCTGAAGTATCGCTAAAAGGAGAGCCAAGCTCAGAAAATATGACTGATACAGGGAATTTGACACATCACTTCAACGAACTGCGACAAAATTGGGACAAGATCAAGATCAAAATCTCAAAATCAAGATAAAAGAGAGAAAATGAAAGAAGAGAAGAATAAGTTGGCTCGGAAACGATGAAGGAGAGATTGAAACCGGGGAAAGTCGGGAAGTGAAAGAGAGCGGAAAGCCACGGGAGGACTTAATACGAAGGAAGTTACGCGGCGGAAGACCGCACGGTGTATAAATTCAAAGTAGATTAATATTATCCCCGCGGCTGTCGCGGCGGCAAACTTATGGCGCTAATTCGGCCGACGAATTATTACTCGGCGCTGCCTCCAGTCAGCCCCACTGTGTGTTTTGCCAAAACGGGGGCTGTCCTGTCGTTAATAGAAGTCGTACGTGCTCCAGTGGAACGTGTCCTTCGGATATTAGAACTCATTCCCTCCCCTCATCCCGATTCTTGAATTTCAACCACGCTGCATAAAGCGTGAATTGCTGGCAGCGAACAACTTCCGCCGCCTGGCTGAGAATTTAAGTACTGAAGAATCTTGTTCAACGGTGAAGAGTATAATTATAAATTTCCTGTAACTATAGATTTTCTTGGTGTTGTTCGACAATTTCAGTTTCAGTGACACTAAGATCTGTTACGTAGTTTTAAACGGTAATTGTTACGTTTACACGATTAGTACAATTATTGTTCTATGAGTTGGCAAGTTTTTTTGTAAAATAAAAACTATGTTTAACTGAATTTTTGTCATTTTGAGCGTTGATGAAGTTTCTTCATGACCCATTTGCAACGATTCCACCGATTTTTGGTATTTCATAGGCTGAATTTAAATAAATAAAAAATTAAATAATATTTTTATTATATTTAAAAAAAATAAATAAAAAATCGTTAGAATCTCAAGAAATAATCCTAATCAATAATTTTAAAGAAGAAGCAACTCGCATTGTCATTCTAATCCTCGGAGAAGGGAAGGAGTACGAGGAGGGCCAAGAAGGCGAGAGCCACGAAGCTCTTTTAAGAAAATTAAGGAGCGTCCTGCATTGTCTCCCGTCTCGCGGAAGCTTCGGGACAAGGAGAAGCGTAGACAACAGCTGTTTAGCATCCCCGATGAAAAAGCCGGGCCGGTAATTATTCAAATTATTTTCAAGAAGAGAAGGCCAACGGTTTTCTGGCTCGGCCACCGCGGCGGATGTCTTTATACTCGCCTACTCTCGTCTAACGGGTGTGAACGAAAGTGTACAGCGTAGGAAAAGAATAAAAAGACGTTCAACAGACACTTTGTGATAGCCATCGACTATCGAGGGACCATCGCTTAAATTTCATCCTTGTTGATAATCTTAAAATAAATAACCGCTCTCTTGCTTGTGGTTTTCATTATTTTAAATTTGACACGAAGAATAGAAAATTATTTTAGTCCTTGAACGGCCGATAGATACTCGTGGAAATTTATATTATATGATTTAATATATAATACCATATGTATATACTAATAGTATAATAGTATATCCAATAGATACATATAATATTAATTGTTTCTATGAAATCATCAAACAATTAAAATTGTTTCTCATAATTATTTTCATTACTTTCATAAAATAATAATCTTTCAAAACCTACAATTATCGATGCTTTCGGAACTGAATGAATCAGTTTGATAAAACGATTTAAATTTTGTTAAAGTAGAAGCAGGCGACAACCCAATATCTTATTTACTTTCACAACTATTTACAAAGACATTTCCTCGCGATAATTGCCAATTACTATTCTTGTATAAAAGTATAAAAGCTTTTCTTATGTAAAAGCATAAAAGAATCATCCAACAAAGTAATAACAGCTGCTTTCGACTTATTAAAAAAAAAACTGCGTCCTTTCTGTACCATTTTTTTGCTTAAATCAAAACAGAACAAATTTTGCATTAATATTTCAATGCTTAATCATCTTTATACATTTAAGTCTCCAAAGTTTCCGGTAGGTGTTTCGGAATGAGGCAGAAAAATTTGATTGGCGAAGTAAGTTAAGAGATCAAATAGTTCGTGACGAACGAGGGGAGAAGGAGGAGGAGGACACGGCCACCCCGAGAAAAAGAAGGCCCGAGTCTTCTACGAAGGTAGAGATTAGACGAGTAAGAAAGTTTTTAGACGGGCATAGATACCGTGAAAGTGTTATGTGTGGAGTGACTGATGAGTTTTCCGCTCGATTGGATAACGGGTGAAGCCAGCGGCACATACCGGCATCACTTTTGTATCTTTTTCCCCGTCCCCTGCCAGCGCAGCAGCGTTGTCCAACGTCGTTCGACCTAAATCTCGATCGAGCCTGATGGATTCCTCGCTGCATTGCGGTTTCCGATAAAATGATTCAGGTGTTCGGTTCCACGAACGACCAGCTCGTGAAACGGCGATTTTATACACTGCTACGTAATGCCATGCTGATCCGTAAAATTGAAGGGAACGGAGAGCCAGAAATTGTTTCGACGATACGGTTAATATGGATAATAAACTAGTCAGTCGATAAAATCTGTAATTATCGGAAGCAGTCTACCGTATATATTATAGTTCATTTGCGAAATTTCACTAGGTTTTTTTATGATATAGTTGGTGAGTATCAAACAGAATTATTTTGTTGCCAGATTCGTAAGAATTATCAATTTTAGAAAAAAGGAACTTCTGTAAGATTATTTATGAGTTCAAAAATAATGAGTTCGAAAATACTTGAAATTAAATAATTTGGGAAATATAAATTATCAATGTAAAAAAGAATTAAATACTCGATGATGTTAAGTTTGAAAAGATAATATTGAAAAAAAAAAAAGTAAAATCCTTAATCACATTGCTAGACTCAAACATATAACGATAAAATCTACCAAAAATAATAATACATCTATTCCTTTTTAAGTAAAAACAGTCTAACTATCTACACCAAGATTCAAAACTATTTCAAATACCTGAAAGATACCACGAATTCAAACAAAAAAAAATATTCAAAACACGCGCAGACGAGTGAAATCGAGAAAATCGAGACAGACGTGCCTCGAGAAAGACGAGGCATCGGGGATTCAAAAAGAGGCACTTTAGACACGTCGCCTATCAAGAACCGATCCATGCTTCCGGCAAGATACAAAGACAGCTTTCATGCCGCAAACCATCCTCTTCGTCGTCGACGACGGCCAAGTAATCGAGCCTGGGCCACTCTTTCCACCGACTTGTTATCATCACGTTAACACATGACGTGTCTGTTCTACGTTCGTACACGTTACCAGATTTTTAATTCGATCGAACATCTCTCTCGACGCTTGGACATCGTCAACGTCGAGAAGAAACTGTTAAACGCGACGCTTGTCCTTCGAAATTCGTTAATGGAGTTGTTTTGAGATCGTTCGCTCGAAGGGTGGACTCCGTGAAGAAGCGATTAGAAGGATAAACCAACGACTCGCGACACAATTCAACACCCTTTGCACCCTGAGTCGAGGGAGGCACCGTGGCAAATTGCAGGCTGTGGAAGATCACGAGCGATTTGAATTCCAAGGAGGGTTGGTTACGCAAGGTTCGGGAAGTGAAAGAACACACGCAATCCGTGTATGTATAGCGAGGATGGAAAGAAACAGGTATTGTACGACAGCTTGTAAAAGGTATTTAAAAAAAATATATGAAAGTTGAAGAACTGGTTGTTGTCGGTTTAGAATTCGTAAAAAGAATCCCTGTCAAAAAAAAGGAATAGAAATAAAAAAAAATTAGAATGACTATTAAAAATCTGAAACCAAAAAAGAAGAAAAGCGCACGATGCTCAAAAGAAACGGACTAAACTAAAATGAAATACTCCTTAGAATCTCTTTCAGATATTAAAAAAGAAAAATCTTCTAGAACGAAATTCCAAGCGAAATAAAAAAAACACGATCGTACATGAATGTGAAAAACAATCGATTGTGGTCGCGTTAAAAAATTTCGAGAGAAAGAAAATAAAAAATAAAAGATCCGAATTAGATTATCTCCTGAGGAACAAGCCTGAAAAATTTAAGAACAAAAAATCGATACGAGGAGAAGAAGAAGAAGAAGAAGAAAAAGATCGAGATCGAGAAGTTCGAAAGAGGAGAAACAAAAGGAGGGAGTGGAACGAAGAGACAAAGAGGCAAAGAGAGCAGGTCGGAGAGAGGGATATCAGGGTGAAAAGCAACCCTCGAGGAGACACGCAGATAGTCAGCGGTCTTAGCGTGTCGCTTAGCACCCTATCTGGCGGGATCTTCTCCCGGGTCCAACCCCAGCTCGGCCCCCACCCCCCGGGGGCTGCGTTTGTCGTGAGCATTACTCACTTTCTAGACGCCTACTTGCGAATCCCATCGTCGCAAGCCGTCCCCGAGGCTCACTGACTACATTAGGGGACAAATCTTCCAGAGGTCGGTCTAGCCGGCAGATCCGAGCGAACCTCGAGGGGCGGAAGGGGGTGACTGTTCGATGTCACCCTTGCACGCCGACCGGACACTTTCCTCCGAGCAGGACACGCGTGTATGTACGTACGTACGTAACGCGTAGCGGCCGAGAGAAGCCTCGATAGGCGTGAATCCTTCCCTCAGATTTATGGCCTGGCTCTCGCGGCCAGCTTTCCGTGATAGCAAGCAACTAGGGTGGTTGCTTTGACTTTGGAGATCTCGCCTTTGTAACGCAGATATTTATAACGGCTATACGATTTAAGTCATTAGGATTCAGTCACGATGCAGACAGATTTTGTAGAATTGAATAAAAATCCGAGTGGAAGATACAACTATCGAGCGACACAGGATTCGAGGACGATAAATCGATTGAAAGAAGGGGTTACGCGAATCTAACGAATTTCGAAGTTTGCTTCATATTTTGGATGTATTGTCGTTTCTCTGCCTTCTCTTTTATTGTTGAAAGTTTCGATTAGAATTTTAATAAAATATAATTCAAGAATGCGATATCTGTAATAACCACGGATAATTATAAACTATAGTTTGCAATATAAATGTGCAGTTTAGGAGCCACAACGATCAATTTTCCATAAATTGAAAAATTTTAAAAAACGATAATGTAACACACGTTTCTTTTAAATTCATCTAATTAAATTAAATTATTAACGTAACGTTTTCCTGCATTGAATTAACTCACAGAAGTAAGTCCTCCATTTCTCGATAATAGAGTATTAATCGTGGATCTATAGAGTAAAATTAAGAAATTAATAAAAATTTGATTTCTGAAGAACTCGCAATATATTGTTTGATTTTCACCAAATCAACATATATATAATTAATACACGGTATCATGTACATTTGTTAGGTATGATCCGAAGGCTTTGAAACCGGAGACTTCCAAAATGAAGCGATAAAAACCCGCACTCTCCTCCGAAGACGAGTGATCTACGTTGAAAGATGAAGCAGAAGAAGTCATTATTAAACTGCAACTGTTTCTCCACTGCATCGTCCCCTCATTTTACTTTTTTTTCCAAACGAAAACGAGCGAAAAAACGAGCAGCGAACGGGCAATGAATAAAAAAGAAGGAAAGGAACAGAAAGAAGGAAGAAGAAGAAGAAGAAGAAGAAGAAGAAGAAAATTAATTCCACTGTCAGTGGGTTAATGCCGGGCCGTCCAATTATGCATGGCGCATCTGTAGTTCGGTCGCAGCTCGGTCTTATTGCGCTCACGAAACGTAAAGGAGATATTTATGGCCGCGTACACGTGTTCCCACATACACTCCGATCTATATTTGGCCGAGCAGCTAACCCTGAATTCCTGCTTCGTTTCTCGTACGTGGTTGTGCGAGCCTCGGTGCGGTATGCCAGCCTCTACAGGTTGCTCCTTCGAACAAGTGGTCTTGGGTGCGTGCCGATAATACCAGACACGTGGCTCTCGTTAATTTCGTATTGATTCCGCGGAAGATTTTTACGTCGACCGCGTGAAATTTTTCGTTACTGTTCGTAGAATAGAGAACAGACTCTGAGCTGCGACGTTAGATACGCCAATCAATTAGAAATTTCGATGCTTCTCTCACGATTCTTCTCTTCCAAGTGCAAGATATCCTTAATGTCAATTTGACATGTTTGCCTTGCAAAAGTTAAAATGTCTCTGAATCAACGAAAATCGTGAAAATAACAGAGAAAAATAAAGCTAATATTCTTATCTCGATGACCGCTGTGCGTTGGAGAATAGTATACATACAACCCCCTTGGAAACTCGGTTCACCATGAATTTTTCGATCGACCAATTCCCAGCTGCGTCCCAATATGAGATTCGTTCCTGGCATACGAGATTTTTTTTTCCTCGGCTGTTCCACCACCGTGTTCGCACCCCCCTAAGTCCCAACCCTCCCCTCCTCCCTCTTTTTTCTCTGGGCTCGTTTCGGTCACTCCGCGATTCTCGCCTCCCAGCCTAAGTTAATATTAATGGGGATATTTATGGGCGTGGGTCAACGCTGGTCACCGCGAGAGTACCACTGATAAAAGGAAAATCTGAAAATGCCATGATTTATGGCCGCGCCACTGTTCCAACCCTCGCGCTCGCGCGCGCCTTCTTCATATGCGGTGTCGAAATTTCCCTTAAACGGTGAATAAGTTATAGGGCGGCTGCTGTATTTTTCCTTCGTTTATCTCTCGTTTCGCTTGGTTTCGCATGCTCTCATTTTGCTTGGTAAACTGTTGGAAAGCTTGCGAAACGACGAATCATCGGTAAAAACGAGAGCGCCGATTAAACGATCATTTTGCTTTGCGTTGCTCCATTTGTCGTAGATTACTCTACTCTACTCTGAGAAGATTGCAGTTTATACGAAAGTAATTTGTTGAACGAGAATTCGAGAGTTTACGAGTTGTATCTACGAAAATTAATTCTTTTTTGTAGAATTTTTAGTTAAATTTTTCTAGAATTTTAGTTAAATTTCTTATATAAAAACCTGTAACTTTTAACTTTATATCGTTCAATTATATCATTTGTGTCCTTTACATGTTAGTTACTTTCCTAATGGAAATTCTTAATAGTTAACAAATATAAATACACAATAAATAAATATTCGAACCTTAATACATATTAAAAAATTATATTTTGATGTAACCTGTTACGAGATTACCTACGAAAAATTCCAAATTCTGATTTCTGATTTATTTCTCCACTCTCTCCTGTGACTCCGCAATGTTCGCAAATATGTATAATTCTGATTTAACAAACGAGCAAAAAAAAAAAGGCTCCTGAACAAACACGATACCTTTCCATCTCGCAATAAGCGAAGAAACCACAAAGACAACGAAACGTTTCCAAATTCCAGCGAAACTTCCCTTTCTTTCGATATCGGTGGAGACAAGTGTCTACTAATCCCGGTTTCTTGAGAGACCGTCGGTACCTACGGTGTCCCTCGAGCCGTACTTTCTTGCCATCGATCCGACAGCCGCTTTCTCGCGCAGTGAATCGCCGCAAGAAAAGCACGAGACGCGCGAAATGGTGATCGTGACGCGTGAAATGCAAACATCGAGAGCCACGCGCCCGATCTTTAAAAGAAAAAAAAAAAAAAAAAAAAAAAAGGAAACGATGGAAGCAGTTGATCGTTACGACACCTTGCTTCTCTCGCTTTCTCACGCTTCGATAGATTCGAAACAAGAGAACGAAATACATATTTTTTACGAGCCTCGAGACACCTAAGTTTCACGTGATTGTTACGAGAGGTATATAAAAAAAGATTACGAAACGATATTCGAGGCGGTTGCGAAATTCGTCTGACGACAGACGATCCGATTCTACTCGAACACGCCTCGTCACATTTTCCCCCATTTCAGGGAAAATAACCCAAATTAGGTAATATTTCAGACACGAAGGAAAAAGTTTTGTTTCAAATACGAAAGTGGTCCGACAATTTTGCATTAAAAATCATTGTTTTGTTTTCGAACTAAAAAGTCACGATTGCTTTTAACCCTTTCGCTACGTCAAATTTTGATACGTACCGCACGTAGCATGTGATAGGAGTTCAATCGCTTTCCGGAAAGTATAATACATTGAATTACACTATATTAAATTGTTTATTTATTCGTATTCTGTATTAAATTATTAGTGCACGTATGAAAAATTTAACTAGTAACTTTAAGATTATTTTATCTAATAATCTAGTAAAGTGTGATACAATTCGAAACGTGGGTCGAATACATAATCCTACGTCACATTTCTTGAATTAGAATTCACTTGCGTTTGATCCAAGCAAGGTTTGCTACAGTTATTGTCGATAACGTTTGCTAGACGCGTTTAGTTTAATTCGAGCAATATGAAGTGAGCGCATACAATACCAACAGTATTTATTCTAAAGTAAATTTTAAAATCGTCTTTAGGCGCCAACAGTGGCCAAAGGGTTAAAGTAGTTTCCTTTGGACTTTATACATTTTTATTTCACGTTCTTTCTTTTTTTAATTTTCTAGGAAAATCAAGTAAGCGTGTATTTTAATATTAAACTAACGAATGAATCGAGATTTCACGAGCAGATTGCTCGATACACCACTAACTAACGCGACCATTAACGTGCACGGAAAAATTCGCGCATTTCAAATATAACAACCACGGTGGTTGCATCGTGATCGATAAAGATCCATCGGCGAGATATTCAAAATGGCCGAATAATACTTTCGCCGTGCATTACCAGCGAAAACCACACGTTGCATTTACTGCCCCGGTAATGCCCGCCGGCTCTAATCGTGAAAGCTCTGCCACGCAACCTTCATCTCCATCCGGCATCCGAGAACGTTATTAAGCCATCAAATAACCCCCGTGTATCGTAAAACCGTATTCGCGATTTTTCTCCGCCGCATCGGAAGGAGCATTGATCGCGAGTCGGCCTTTTAACATCGCGGAGAGCGCGATGCCTCCACAGGAAGACGAGAATTTTGCTCTCTGTATAGCTCGCTCGATGGGCAGCGTCGTTCGATTATTTCCAAGTTGGTAGGCGACGTCGATGATGATGACGATGCCTTTTAAGCCTGCATCGGCTTAATTGATTTATTTCTGAGAGGGTCCAGGAGTCAAGGTACCAGGGTCGCTGATTGGCCAGCGTAGATCGGCCGGACAGAACGATCAGCTCTCTCTCTCTCTCTCGAAAGAGAGAGAAAGAGAGGAGGGACCTCTCTATCTCTCTTTCTTCCTCCCCGTTCCGCGGAACCCTTTCTTCGATCTTATCCACGAAAGGCTCGACAATTAAGGATAATAATTACGGTGTTCCGGCTACCGATCTCTGGCTACCGGTCTTCGCGACCGATCGAAAAAGAGAGAAACGAGAAATGAAAGGCGACTCGAAAGGGACGAGAGATTCGAAAGGTTCGTGTCGTAGCGGTAACGAAAAGCGATTAATAATGGCTCAATTCTCGCGCCGGGCGTTGTAATTCGAACGATTTCAGCCCAGCCCGGCCGAACATTATTATTAGCTGGAGCATTTAACTGTGATTCCGGGCTTCCCGATGGCTTGGTCATCGCTGTGGATCTTTCGGCGGCGCCAAAGGATCGGACCCCGACGCCCGTTCGTGATAGGGTTTCAGTCGCGTTTGCTTGAATTTAGTTTGTTAAAAAATTGTTTCGCTTGGATTTTGTGATATTACGCAAAGAAACATTTTTCGTTCTTTGTTTGGTAAGGTGTTACGTGAAACGTTTTGAAATTTTATCGGCACTGTTTTATTGGCACGGGACCTACATTGGCAAAGTTTGAAACAAAAATCTGAAAGATATTTAGTAGGTACCAGTACCTATTCATACATTTAATTGTCATATTCTTAAGATGATTATACTGATTTTTTACAATATATCCTTGCTCTATTTACAATATATCTCGTAATTTCTACACACAATTTTCGAATTGATTTCATCAACATTATCATCCGTGTCTCGACATATGTGTCAATGAAATTTTAAAACGTTCCATGTAACACACACATTATGATCGCGAAAGTTTACTATAGGAAATGGGAAACATCGCTTTCGTGACTATAAGCGTTGATAAAATTTTACAGATACTTGGAATTTTTAATCAAAGAATGTGCATCGCGAGACTGCGAAGTGAAATTCCAAAGATTCGTTTAACATCTTTCGTCATTAACGTTAAACGATAAATATAAATTTTAGAAAACTTAAAGAAACTGAAATATTCCACAAATACCGCGATAAAAATCGCATACCTACAATGTAGTTTACATTCGATTCATACTACTCGAAAAAGAGATGGATTGTAATTTCTGACTGTAATTCCCGAGTAGAATAAAACAATCGCGAATACTGATTTTGCGATACGATCGTTCGTATTAAATACGAGTGTTTTTCGTCGAACAACAAACATTTCTACCAACTCCCAGCGGAGTGTGCTTCCCTCTAAATTATACGATCCTCGGTGCTGAAAGCTTTACGATGATTTTATTGATTCTCGAACACGACTTATCGTCCGTTATTGCTCGTATCCCGAGAACCTGGTTCGAGTTCGCGCAGCGCCGCAGGTCAAAAGAATGAAACTCCCGGTTAAAAGACGTTCGAGAACACCGTGGAATTTCGTTCGCGGACCATACGCGAGCCTTTTCGTCCCATAGTAAATGTAATCTTCACGTTTCTCCGAAGACAAATAGACACTGAGATTGGCCACAGTTGTCAAAATAGAAAAATATTTAATCTCCAACACTGTTATCGTTTGATATTTAAAAGATCAATTAATAATTTTTTATTTTTTTTTTTTACTTTTCGTGATTATGAATATGTCCAAATGAACGACGTGAAGATACAACTATATTACATATGTAGAAGGTATAATAGAAAAGTTAGAAAACAATCGAGAAAATAAATTCATAACCTCTCAATACTCATAAATTTAACTCAAATTATAATTATAGGCATGAGTATACTAGCGTGTATACTCGTTGAAAAATTCCTGACGCGACAAAGTACACCGTTTAGACGAATCAGGGGTCGAACGCCGCGAAAAATCGTCGCCAACTAGGAAGAAAAAAAAAATTGAATTCCATCGAAGAAGCGACGTTAAGTCCAAATCTATACGTCCGCGTTGCAGGCGATCGATCGATCTACCGGTGGATCAGCTTATTTCGCAGTCGATCCGGTCGCCAGTTCCTTTTTGCCCTACCTTCGGATCGGTGGTATAAAGGACCCCATCGGATGTTTCTAATTTTCTGTTGGCGCGCCTCCGAACTACTGTGCGCAACTCGCTTATATTGGAATCTCTCGAGGAGAAAGAGGAGAATAAAACCGGGGGAAAGAAGCCGGGGACCGTTTAAAAATTGAGGCTGAAAAGGGAGAGCGGTCGGAGTGTGGACGTATAGGAAACAGAATTATTTTCGAAGAAGAAAATCAAATATTTTAGAATTTCTAGATCAACTCATTAGCGGCTGATTTAATTTACCAATAATGTTAAAGGTACTCTAATTTTTCTTTGTATTTCGTGAAATTAAAAACTAGCCGTCTCAGCTGTGAAAATTTGCCATTTCTACACTATTTTTCACAAAAGCCTCGACATCTCACAATTATGTTGGATCCCTCCAAGTTATAAGCAGATTCCACATGAAAAACGTAATTATGAAAAAATATTAACCCAACCTAATCCCAATGTTAAAAAATAGAAATTAATAGCACAAATTAATTAAAAAAAAAAAAAAAAGAAATGATAACTTGATCATTTGAAATTGAAATAGATCCATCTACCACTGTATCGCTGTACAGTTCAATCCATTCAATTCGAATGGCAAGAGCTAAACTTCACGATCGATGACGCATCGGAACGAAAATATGGAACAGAGATTGGACGAAGTTGGAACACGTTGAGAATTCGTACGAAAGCGAAGAATCCCGCGTGAGTCAAACGACGAAGAGAGGTACAAGAGGAGAAGAGGGAGAGAAAAAGAGAGAGAGAGAAATCCGTGAAGAGAGGAAACGGGAAGAGAAAAAGGGAAGAGAGAGAAGGAGAGGAGAGCGCGTCCAAAGCGGACATTCGTCACACGACATCAAACGCGGCTGCCGCCCGTTGGAGACTCGACCGACCGACTCTAAAGACTCCGGTCGATCAGCCATGAAGAGAGGGCGCACAGTGAGGAGGAATCGCAAAAAAATCGGGAAAAATGAGAGGAAGGAGGAAACGGCCGGTGCCGACTTTGTAAGGGCGCTCTGTTGCTTCTCATTCTTGTATTCAAGCTCGATTAATCTCGTACGTTTTCTCGTGCGGGGGTGGCGATTCAGATTTAATTGCGACGTTGATTAACCCCTTTCAACGTTTACACCGTTTACTTTGTAAGACGTTCAGAGAGTGAGTGAGTGAGTGAGTGAGTGAGTGAGTGAGTGAGTGAGTGAGAGAGAGAGAGAGAGACGACGGTGACTAAACGTGACGAATTTCTAGAAATAAATGGTTCTGGTTTTTTATTGGAAATTTTTTTATCCAAGACATATCTGTCATAGAGTTGTTACACTTGTTTTATTGTGGATTTATATTGATCGTTGTATGCACGAAATATGCATGGAAAATGTGTAATATTCAATGGTTATTTGTATTAACATCTATGCTCCAAAAATATGTTAAGTATGTGTCGTTCAAAAAAGATTAGAGAAATAATGAATTTTTTCGATATTGTATATTGTATCTTACAAAAAATTGCAGTAATAAAATTGCAATTAATTAGATTTCGAATTGTAAGTCATAATGTACTTATTTTTGAAACATTTTATTTTATTTAGAGAAAGAAACGTTTTTCAAATCTCTGGAATATAGATCGAAAAATAAACGAAATATCGAATACTTTTGAAATACAGGTGTGCACCTGATTTTAAAATAATCATTTCCACGTTACACGCGATAACTGCAGGTTATTAACCTAACATCACACTTTGACACACTTCAAACGAACGATCGAAAAACCTAATTTATTCCACACGCCAAGAGAGAAAATGAATGTTTACGAACGTGAAAACGAAGAGACCAAGAAACGATTGAAGAAATGCGACTCGAGCGGAAGTAGCGTAAAAGGAGCAAAGAGGGAGCTACGCAGCCCGCGAAGAAACACGACCACGCCTTTCAATGATCTTTCTACGCGAAATACTCACGATGAACAGCAAAAGAAAAAAAAAAAGAGAGAAGAAAAGAAAAGAAAAGAAAAAGGAAAATAGGAAAAATCGAGATGTTAAGATGCAGATAGGTGGCAGCATGTATTGACTTTGTAATCGCGACCTTGAATTACAGCACGAATGATGACGGGGCGGTATATAATGTATCGAAAGACGTTCCGCGGCTGATTCTGCCGGCGAGTCATCCCAGTCATTGTATGTTCCGAGATTCTGAACCGGTAGCTACCGTAGCCAGTCGCTACCGTCGTTGATCGTTCAATATACGATGCACTGGGAACTATCCCAGTAGCCGGATCGCCCCTCCGTGGCGAAGAAGATCGATTAAAATCGTTTCAGGAATACCTCTTAAAACTCGAGAAACTTTTCCATGATTCATGGTAAAATTTCAAATTTCAAATCACGGGGACTTTTGACAGCGAATTGAAAGTGACAGACTCCTCGAGTTCGTCGGATGGAAAATATTTCTCGCTTTGGAAGAATTATTGTCGAGGAAATTATTTGTTGTCTGAGACAAAACATATCCATCAAAGAGATGCAAGGAAGAGGAAGAGATTTGATAATGAACTACGCGATATTTCATTCGTTCAATATTTGTTCACGTTCATTTTTGGAAATTTAATTATAAAATGATCAAATAAAAAATATTGATATTAGAAAAGTGATATTTTTCATTGTTCTTTCATTAGAAAGATGGTATTTTTCATTGTATTTAGGATCAAATTCAAATTAGGCTTGCCACAGTTTCTCGTAGTCCACCGCCGAGCTTATCCTCTTAGAGCTTGGAATTAACTAGCTCGCGAGATCGAGGGACAATATGTAATCTCTCGGCTGACTGAAATTTCAATATGATCACGAGAACGTCTCGCGTTTCGCGAACGAGAACATTCTACGACGAAGCAATCCCCCGTTTGCGGAGAAGCTTCTTGCAAAGAGGATTGGTCCATGGTTATCCGCGTAACTGCGAACAATTATCCCTCGGTTACGGATTGTTCAGTCACGTTACAGCGTGCTGTCGACCGTTAAAAACAGCTAGACGCTCCTTAAAAGGATTTATCACTGTCGTTACATCGACCGTCAGAGGCCGATAGCCTGTGTTCGAACTCGATACCATTCCTCCTTGCTGTAATTGCAGTCATCTCGTGCCGGAAAATTTCCCAACTTTTTTTTTTTTCTTGCGCGAAGGATTCGACTGAAAAGCACGACAAAACAAATTTTTTCTAGAAACAATGTTTTGTTGAATGGAAGATTTTTCGTAGATCTCAGAATCAAAATGTCAAAGGGGTGAAAAGAACGAGAAAGTTTTTCACGTTCTGATGTACATACGTTAAGGGAAATGAGAAATCTTTGTGGACACAATTTTGAGTCTGTTAAGTACATTATCAAGAACTCGGAGTGTATTCGACATTCGAAGGGTTAGTCATCTTAATCTGTTCAATTTTGACATCTTTGGTCCGAAATTTTTGGATAATCTCACGCACTTTTATTGACTTTCAGAAAATATATATCTGCAATTAATTTTCAAAAAAAAAAAAGGGGTTCTTTCCAAATTAGATGTGAAATCTAATACCAAACGAAACTAATAATTCTAACACACACCATTTTATTGATCCATTTTATTGATCCATTCTAGAATTAAAATCTCAAAGAGGATAAGAACGAAGATCCAATGAAAGACTGTGTCCGGTCTTTATAACTTGGAATATCTCGCTAAATCTGGATTGAATTCTTCTCACTTTCCGAATTTTGCTTATTTTCTGATATTAAAATCGAATCGCGACATTAACTCAGTTATTTATCACTTTACTGGTAAGGCTACGAGATTTAATTTTACGACAAAAAGTTGAACAACGCACTTTTTTTAACTCACGATTGTTATTAGTTTATCGCAATAATTCTCGAAATATTGAAAAATATTAATTTCGTCGATTCGTTTTTCAATTATTCATCTTTCGAGTCCGTTTCATCGAATTTATGTTTAATCGAGGACATGCTCGAAGATTGTCCTTCTTGGTTGGATCGCGGTACGACGGCCAAGGCACGTTGATCGACGAACGAATTTCACGCCGGAGGATACCGGATTTGTTTTTGCCGAAGGCTGCACACTTCAAGGAGCAAGCTACTCTAATCCCCGTGATAAAACTCGGATCGAGCCACGGTGCATCCGCGTCACGGGGAATTCAGGTTAATTTGTACCGGTAATGATTCACCGTACTGATTGGGTTTCTTCCGTGCAATCTTCGTTTGTACTCGATCGTGGCAAGAAATTCATTTTACTACAACCTCCAAGACGGAAGCTACGTCGATCTCCGAGGAATCCGCTGCCGGCCGAATGATTTTTAACGTGGCATTGAGGCCTTTCATTCATCCGTCGTCATTTGATGCTGCGATTATTAAAATTGCTACAAAAAAACTTCGTTTTTTAGCAATTTTGATAATTTAATATCAACATCTTATTCTCTATTCGTCACATTTCATTTACTGACTTTGCACACCTGCAAACTTTCATTTCAGTCACTTTCGTTCTTTTTTATTATGCACGTTATACAAGGATAAAATCCTCGATATTTTTAGATCAAAGATTTTTAATAAAGAAATAAAGTGAGAACTATCTGCTTGTTGTCTGACAAACTATCAAATCACGTAGTGATTTGTCTACCAACTTGCTCAATTTTTTTAAGCAAATATAATTAAATCAGAAAATAATTCACAGAATACGTACAACACATGGAACTTATCAAGCTTATATCTTTTATTTACATCCTTCCTACTTTCTCGACCCACAGGTTACCCACAAAATTATAAATTCCGATAAGAATCGAGTAATAATAGTCGCGGCAAAATCTTTATTCAACACTGTCCACTCTGCGCGAGTTCTACGCACGCTGCCGTTCGAAAACCAGTTCGAGGAGAGACAGATCTCGGCACAATTTCCCATTTGACACGATCCGCGAGGAGAGAGTCGAGAGAGTGTTAGAAGTCGGTGGAACGTTGCTTTCATAAAATCAGTGAACCGCGAGAAAGGAAAGAACGTCGAGGAACGCCGGAATTATTCCGGCGGTGCCGCGCGTCCCAAACGGAGCGGGCAGAATTTTTCTTTCGCCGAGCAGCAGCGACGGCGGCGGCGACAGCTTTTGACCCGGCAAAAACGGCGGCCACGTCCGCCGAATTTTTGGCTGAATCTTCGATCCTGCGTGGCCCGTGCGAACAGACAGACGAAATCGCGAATCCTCGGCGCGGCGCGGCGCGTCATCCCTTTAGAATCCATCATTTCCCTTATTCTCTCATGCGAATTCGTGCGAGTTCGTTACAGTGACGTCAGTACACAGTGTCACGTTAGAATAAGATCAACATTTACTTCGTCGAACTATCGTTTATTGCTGAGAAGCACGAAAACTAATTTTTTAAACAAAGTACTTAAATGTTTCATCTTATGTAATCCCTGTTGAATTTTATTGGATATTAAATTTTTCTTGATTAACTGATAGTGACTCTGGTAACGACGAAGTTTCCATCTTCTTGTAACAAATAATTTCTAAAATCGAGCAATATTATCGTAACATTCTGCGTCATTTTTATATTGAATACTTTAGAATAGTAAATTAGTTTTCTAGGAAATTCAACGTCGAACGAGATTTAATCGTACGATTAATTTTTCGATTTCTGAGAACGCGAAGGAAATATTAATACTTTACTCGCTGGTTTGCAAAAAGGACCGACTCTACAGTTTACAAAACAACGTACACAATTTCACTCGCTTTTTGGCTAATGAAATCAACGCTAGTGAAACTTGGCTAAATAGATGAGCGTGAAACGAAATTATACGAAATTATAATCGAACAATCGACCATAAACCAGACGAGATAATCTACCGAGTCTAATCTGGCGAGAACGTAAAAGAGTTGAATATGTTTTGGAACATCGAAGGGATGGTTGTCGGGGTAAGTTCCAACGAGTAGGGAGGATTTTTCGAGGCGGAACGTTCGCGGGTAATCTTCGTCTAGTAAGAGGCCAATTAACACTTGTAATCTCGAGAGGCGACGTTCTCGGCTAATCCCAAGACAAAATCGGCGGTCTTCCCGTTATCTTGGACCATTGCCGGCGTTACTTATCCATTGTCTCCGGCTTAAAGGAAAACGGTAGTTAGATCTTAAATCTAAATTGCATCTGTTTGTCACTGTCCGCTGCCCCTACCCGCGACAAACGTATCGTTCTGACTGCAATTAACAGCGTGCCAGGAGAATTGAGTCGACCAACAACTATCAAATTTCGGAAAATTAGAGAAATCCTTCAGAAACGAGGCATCGTCGAATAGAAAAGATAATTTTCTGATATGTCATACGAGTGTTAAACTAGATCGTGAGTACGGACGTCTCCACTTGAATCAGGTATTCAACAATCAATCAATAATCTTTACGTGTTAGTTAATTAATTTAGCAGATTGATAAAAACGTGGCTTTTTCAAATGAAATTATTACTTTGATTAAAGCAATTTCCACGTGATTCGGTGCACTTTCGCAATCAATTCCATTAATCCAGATTTGATAAAATTATCGGTCCTAAAATTGGAAACTTTTTTTATAAATTCCATTCTAATAATTAGAGAATCTTCTAGGTAAAATATAAAGAGTATTTTTGTGACATTTCTTCCAAATGTGGCCGCAAGGAATTCTGATCGTTCATAGCAGACACTAACAAAGCTTAAATCTTCTCGATATTGAATACTAAATAGTAGTTTAGAGCAAATTTCCTCTTCCTTATCGTGGTTGACAATTACAGTTTAATGATTAATTAAATCAAACTTGTATATTAATAATTATCAACATCCACTTGCAAAATTCAAACTACGTAAAAACGACATGTGCACTAATCCAAGAATCAAACAGCTCTCTCTCTTTCACCCTAAAATATTCTTACTTTCTTTTCGAATTTTCCTATATGCACGCGTCCTCTGCTATTCGCGTGTGCCAACAGTTAACATGAGTTGAGCAACGTTGTAACACTGAAGATTAACACGATACAAGCTCTCTAACATTCTAATCAGTTGACAAAGTGGTCTGTCAGCGACACAAGGAGAGAGAAAAATTCGCATGTACGTAAGAATTGAGAATCAGGATGCTTGAAATCGGGGCAGCGAATGCGTTAATTCGCCGCTTCGCCAGGAAAAAGTCTCGTCGACGTTAGAAAAAAAAAGAAAAAAAAACGTTGGAATCGATCACGGTCTGCCGTGGCGAATGCGATGGCTGACTAAGCCGCGAGTTATGCCCGGTTCCACGCGTTTACGTGCCCGCTGCTATCTATTTATCGAGCTTGTCGGGGCGCTCTCTCCGTTTCCTCTCTCCTTCTCTCTCTTTCCATCTCTCTACAAACCAAGCTGCAACTCACCTCGCCAGATCGTGTCCGGATTTTTCAGATAATTACGTGAGTCTAGCGGTCAGTTTCGACAGCGATAATTGATCCCCAACTACCGATCAAACGTTCGCAAACATCGACAGGTGCATGGAACTCGAAATGGTTTCATACTAAGGAGTAAAATATTTTTTTTTTTCAAAAGATTGTTGTTGTTTAGGATATTGTTACCTGCCTTATAAGAATTTATGTAGCATACATTGAAAATAAAAGGCGAGTTAGAAAATTAATCATTCAGAATTAATAATGTATTACAGTAATGTTACACTTTTCTGTCTCGTAACGTGACCATTTAATGCCGTCATTTGATATTGTAAAAATTATTATTACTATTATTCATATAGTATAAATCTATGAAAATTATCAAACAGTCTAAACATGAGTTGTGACTGAAGTGATTAAGAAAGCTTTTGCGAATTAAAAGTATTACTATTTCGAAGATTTCGAATGCAAACTGCGACCAAAAGGAATTGATATGAAAGGACGTGATGTGTCTCCTTTCAAAAAGCTAGCAACAATCTTGGCGAAAGCAAGAATGTTTGATGGAGAGACAGATGAAAGATGCTTGGCTAGAATGTTGCAGAAGCAAAGAAAAGAAAACTGCGTGAGATTTATAGTGTGAAAGGTGTGCAGTTATCGAAGCTTCTGGGTTCAAACTAAATTAAATATTTTTTGAGAAACGAGTGAAAAAAGAAAAAAAAAAGAATAAGACAAAGGTACAAAAATGGTCGAGGAAAATGAGAAAATACGAATCAATATTGGTAATATTAAAATAATAAAATAATAAATAACAAAATTAAAGATTAGAATCTTTAGATGAGAAATAGAAGTAAGACTGAATATCAAAGCAAAAAGTAAAATAAAGAAAAGAAAAGAAAAAGAGAGACAAAGACAGTCTCTCTGTAATCTTGAGAAAATTGACAGAGTGCGACAATAAGTAAGTAACAACCATAGTGATGATTAAACTAATTGAACTAAAAGAACAAAGAAGAACGCTCCAGTGGCCAAAAAATCCTGAAACTTCACCTCCTTCAGGGGCAGGAATGTTACAACTAAATTAAGTAGAGTTGGTACACACTAAGAAACCGACTATTCGTATCGAGACGCTCGGCCAGAGACAAATAATTGGTGTAAATCGAAAACAGGAAACATCCGGTCGCGTTTCGCCTTCCTCTCGGGCCTTCTTGCCTGTTGAACCCTTCGAACGATCCTAAGGGGTCTTGCTTGGATGCTTTCACGCGAGGAATGCGATGCCAGAAATAACAGAGAGAGACGAACCTACGGTTTGTCTTATTAGCGAAACGACAGCGTGACCATTGGCAAGACAATCGTCGTTAATTGCGTTAAAATTTCACGAATATAAAGGAAACAGATATGAAAAAGCGACAATGATTGGCAGAGAACTGACTGATCAAGCGATTCAAGGCTCTTTTCCCTTTGATTGTTTTTTCTTCGTTATTTTTTCTTTTTGTTTTTGGATAAAAACGTGCTCGAGCCACGTAGAAAATTTACTCAGTCAGACATGCACGATACATTCCACTCACGAATCATTGAACATTATTATAGTAATTGGTTTTAAATATTTAATTAAATTAGTATAAATATTTAAGTGTTATTGAAATACTAAGGATAGAAGTGAATTCATTTCGTGAAAATCTCGTGCAATCTTACTTAAATCTTAATTGTGTTTAAAATCTGAAATAAATATTTATTAATAAGCAGATGTAAAATCATTTAACGTATAATTTAATATTCATTAGGAATAGAGTTCAAATATTTTGGATTCAATAAATTTGTGATTTTAACGAAGTTCACAAATTTATTTTTATCAAAAAGAAATAAAAAGAGCAATGGAAAATTACATTCGAATATAATTCTATAGTTAAAATAGCTAGAAATGAATAAAGCTACTTTATCTCATAATTTAAACAAAAGTTGAAAAGTATCAGCATTCACTCGTATGTTTCTTTTTTTTAAGTGATAGCTTATAGACGTTAGTATTATAGTCGAATCATAGTATTAATATATATTTAATTATAGTAACAAAATTCTGAAACAGAAAATTCTTCGAAATAAATCAGATGAACGTTTGAGTTCTTTCGAGTCCTACCTTTAAGGTGAGAAGTGCCCCGGGGAATATCCCAAGCGCCGCAAGACTCTGACTGTGATCCGTTAATTCGTGTTCGCCCAGCATCAGATGTTGATCGTAAGGCCCAGCTCCGCAAATTTGCATCGTCTGAAAAAGAAAGAAAGGAAACAGTTTAATAATTATACCGAAATTCGTTATCCATCTTACTCAGGAAATAACCAAATTCCATCGGTGTGATCGTAGAAAATACCGCGAATCTTCAAAACGACGCTCAAAACGATCGCTCTCAAGCGACGATCATTACCTAACTCGATTTTTTGACTACATAACTTTTCTCTGCATAAATTTCTATTTGATATACATCAATGCAGTTATAACTAAGAAAATTAATTTCATGAAACTGTAAATTTAGTTCCAGCCAGTTATAGATAAAAAAATTAATAAATTATTACATTTGACATTGAAACATATTTATAAAAGTATAACCTTGCGATGGAAATCTAAAAACCATTGATTAGTATAATAGAAAAATTATTTCGAAATACTAAAAAAAATTATCAACAATTCCGGGTCACTGATGATCGGAACATGAGATTAACCTTAAGCAGTACGGAGGTTCATTATCAATTGAACTTCCGTTGTGTGCACATCGACCAAAATTTAGGAGTGAGTTTTAAATAATATTTCTGAATATTCTAATTGTTTAAATATTATCTAATATTTCTAATGATTTATTTGTAACAATTAAACAATAAATTTTCGTCTGTAATGTTTCTAATGTTGCCATTTAAAATTTTTAACTAATAATTTATAGGAATGTTGAACAATGTACTTAAGAAAAACGATATTGACTTACTGAATGAAATGATTAATTTAATTGTTTAATCGTAATATAAAAGTTGTGAAAATTTTTAAATAATGTCTAGAAATATTGTAGAAATAATTTAATTGTTTCAAATGAATTATTCAAACTGTAAAATAATGCATTTCGATTACATTTCTGTATATTAACTATTATATTTATTATATTTATCTTTATATTTAACTATTTACTTATGACAATTGAATCAATGACTGAATTCCTAAGCATTATTTCATAGTTTCAATAATTTTATAATAATTAAATTATTTTATTTACAATAACGGAAAAGATAGTTACATAATACATATATTTCTTGCTGTCTGAAACAATAAACGAGCGAAAATTTTTATATGTCGCGCTTTTATTCTGAAGCGACGATCACTGCTTAACTCGATTTTTGACTGCATAACTTTTTTCTACATAAATTTCTATTTAATATACATCAGTGCAGTTATAACTTAAAAATTAATATCATCAAAATTACTTTTAGCCGATAAAAAATTAATAAATTATTACAATTAACATTGTAACATATTCAGGAAACTGTAACTTTGCAATAGAAATGTAAAAACTACTAAAGTACTGATTAGTAAAAATAGAAAAATTGTTCTTTGAAATTATCAACTGTTCTGGATCACTGACGACCGAAATATATGTTAACCTTGAACGGAGACTCTTTACCAATAAAACTTTCGTCGTGTACACATCGACCAAATTTTGGGAATTTGACAAAAAATTATCAACTGTTCTGGATCAATGACGACCGAAATATATATTAACCTTGAGCGGTATGAAGGCTCATTACCAATTAAACTTTCGTCGTGTGCACATCGACCAAAATATAGGAGTGAGTTTTAAATAATATTTCTGAATATTCTAATTGTTTAAATATTATCTAATATTTCTAATGATTTATTTGTAACAATTAAACAATAAATTCTCGTTTGTAATGTTTCTAATGTTGCCATTTAAAATTTTTAACTAATAATTTATAAGAATGTTGAACAATGTACTTAAGAGAAACGATTTTGACTTATTGAATGAAATAATTAATTTAATTGTTTAATCGTAATATAAAAATTGTGAAAATTATAAAATAGTGACTAGAAATATTGTAGAAATAAAATAATTTAATTATTAAAAATTTAATTGTTTCAAATGAATCATTCAAATTGTAAAATAATGCATTTCGATGATATTTTTGTATATTATTTAACAAATTTAACTATTTATTTATAGCAATTCAATCAGTGATTGAACTTTCAAGCATTATTTCATAGTTTGAACAATTCATTTATAATAATTAAATTATATTATTTACAATAACGGAAAAGATAGTTACATAATACATATATTTCCTGCTGAAACAATAAACGAGCGAAAATTTTTATGTTGCGCTTACATGTTATTCTCGATTATTATTCTGTTGTGTGTTATTCTGCTTAACTCGATTTTTGACTACATAACTTTTCTTTACATTAATTTCTATTTAATATACATCAATGCAGTTATAACTTATAAATTAATAAAATGAAAGTGTAAATTTAGTTTTAGCCAGTTATAGATAAAAAAATTAATAAATTATTACATTTGACATTGTAACATATTTATGAAAGTGTCACCTTGCGATAGAAATCTAAAAACTATTGATCAGTGTAATAGAAAAATACTTTCGAAAAACAAAAAAAATTATCAACAGTTCCGGGTCACAGACGATCGGAAAATTAAATTAACCTTAAGCGATATGAATTGAACTTTTATCGTGTGCACATCGACCAAATTTAGAAAGTTCGAAAAAAAAATTATCAACAGTTCTGAATCGCTGACGATCGAACTTTGTATATATTAACCTTAAGCGGTACGGAGGCTCATTATCAATTAAACTTCCGGCATGTGCACAACGACCAAAATTTAGAAGTGAGTTTTTAAATAATATTTCTGAATATTCTACTTGTTTAAACATTATCTAATATTACAAATAATTTACTTGCAAATAATTTACTTTACTACAATTAAATTCTCTTTTGTAATATTTCTAAGTGTTATTTAAAATATTTAATTAATAATTTATAAGAATCTTGAACAATGTACTTAAGACAAATGACTTATTGAATGAAATGATTAATTTAATTGTTTAATCATAATATAAAAATTGTGAAAATTATAAAATAGTGTAAAATAGAAATATTGTAGAAATAAAATAATTTAATTGTTAAAAATGCAATTGTTTCAAATGTATTAAAATGTATATAATTATTCAAATTGTAAAATAATGCATTTAGATCATATTTTTGTATATTATTTAACAAATTTAATTATTAATTTAATCAATCATTGAACTTCAAAGCATTATTTCATAGTTTGAACATTTCATTATAAAAATTAAATTAAATTATTTAGAATAAGGGAAAAGACAGTTACATAATACATATATTCTTTGCAATTTGAAACAAT